>NC_065558.1:23813415-24082414 GCF_022605725.1 Anthonomus grandis grandis
TTGTCAATTGGTAGGAGCAAATAAATAACATTTTTTTACTGCCATGGAATTAAAACATCTATTTATTTATTATTTCTTTTTATTCTCCTAAGCAAAGGCCTCTTTATAGATGGTTACATTTTATAACCTATTATTGACAATTAGAAAAACAAAATTAAAATACCACGTTCGTAGATAGATATTACAAAAATTGTATTCAATATGATTTTTTATTAGGTTTATTTAACAAACTTTAAATTAGCAACTGATGTTTTGAATAAATTTTTGGACTTGAAATTGTGAAAAAATGTTTCATCTTTATCCTGAAAAATGTCTACGATTGCTACTTATTTATTTCCGTTAACTACCATATACATAATAATATAAGCTGCTTTTGAACCGGCTTGACTGCCCAGAAAATTATGCATATTGCGCTTTCATCTTTTAGGATTATTTATTTATTTGTTAATATTGAAGACAATATCTAGTTTGCACCATTTGACTAAAAAAGTACTAGAAACGGCCTAAGCCTATACAATCTTTATATAAACGCAATAGACCTTTGTACTCATAAATAACCCGCGTGACCGTAGCCTTCCGACTAAACTTATAAAATAGTAACCAGAAAGTATTTTTTAGACCTGGTGACTTATTGCGAATGGCGGGCTATAGAATGGCTGCATTGAATAAGTAAGTCACTCTTTGCAAATGTCAGTGGTATGGTAAATTGATGTCAGTTCAACTATATCTAACGTTGCTTCGAGAATTTATCTTTTCACGGTAGAGAGATTAAGTTCCTGTAATAGATTTTTGTTATTTTTTTTGTTGTAGGTGTATACGAATGCATCTATAGTGTGTAACAGTCAAGTGGAATAAATTCCATAATAAATAAATAGGGACATTTTTGAAAAAACGCTCAGACACGTTGATTGGTATTTTTACTAGCCTATTTTTTTCCACAAAAAAAATTATCAGGTAGTATCTTGTAACAGTAGTCAGTATCATTTTTTAAAATTTTAAATGCGACTCCCGCGTATATTACTCTATTTCGGATTCTTTAGAATATTTAGACATATACACATAGACACACTAGACATTGTACATATGTACAATGTCCTTTACCAACTTTTAAATTACAAACAAAGAAAATTATCTGGTTACATAAATTCGTTATCACACACTCGAAAACTAATACGAAATACAATTTATCTCCTAATTTAATAACAACAAAAACATAAAAACACAGTAACAACACAACAGCAACATCCTAATCTCATCCAATCCAAATCCAACATCTCATAACCGAACTAATCGTAACCGTTATTCGTCTTTTTAGGTCAGCTTTATCGAGAAGTTTAGATTTGTAGATCATATTTTTGACGTATTCTCCTAAAAAGTCTAATGATGTCAGATCAGGGAATCGTGCTGGCCATTCCATCGGTAGTCGTCTCCCTATCCACCGGTTTAGAAATATTCGGTTTTAGAAATAAACTGTCGGACATTGATTTGGCATGGGGTGGTGCTCCATCTTGGTGAAATGATATGATATTAGCTGGAACTTATAGGTTTGCCGGATCAGGGTATAGCTTTATCAAAGTTAACGCGGCATTATTTTGGAGCAGTGTTAAATTATTATCACCATTCAAATTGCCATCGATAAACAAAGGACCTATGACATGATTTCCAACAATTCCTGCACAAAAATTGATCTTTTCAGAGTATTGGGTATGTTGTTCTTTCATTTTGTGAGGATTTTCTTCGGTGTTAATAATTTATATTGTGAATAATTTATAAATGGCCAACGTCGAATATTTTTGCTGCTTTTCGACCAGAACTATGTGGATTTTCCTCAAACTCAAGCATAATATTTAATGTGTTATCATCATTTATTGCATACGCAGCTGTTTTTTTAATATGCCTTATACAGTTATGGTCATATAAATAGCACACTTTTCTAAATTGCGATAAAAAATATTAAATACCATTTTCTATTTTTTTTATAATATATTTAGCTTAGATGTTCTACAAAGAGTTGTATTTAATTAAAATTAAAAGAGTATTTTAAATATATAAGAAACATAACAAAAAAACTAAAGAAATGCTGGCCATTTAAATAGCACACTTAAAAAATATTTACTTTCACCAAAACCAATTTAATATTTTGTTGGGTATCCTTTATTTTTTATAACTTCACTTAATCGCTTGGGTATTAACTCCACCAATTTTGCACACACGCTTGCCGGAATACTGTTCCAAGCCTTTTGGAAGTTTTGCCATAGTTCATCCAGATTTGAGGGATTTAATACCTTAATTTTGGTTTTAACGTGATCCCACAAATTTTCCAGAGGGTTCAGGTCTGGGCTTTGTGGCGGCCATTCCAAAACATCTACCACGTTTTTAGTAAACCATCGTTTTATTGATTTTGCAGAATGTTTTGGATCATTATCGTGCATGAACTTACATGTGATTGGCATAAAATGCTCCATGTATGGTTCCATAACATTCTGCAAAATCTCCCTATACTTGTATTAGTCCATTATTCCTTCTATACGATGAATAGGTCCAACACCATGCCATGACATTGCTCCCCATATCATAATTGATCCTCCTCCATGCTTAACAGTTTTAATTGTGTACCTAGGGTTTAAGGCACGATTGGGAGGACGTCTAACATAGCATTTTCCATCATTTCCAAATCTATTAATCTTGGTTTCATCGCTCCATAATATGGTTTTCCAAAAATTAATGTTCTTATTTATATGTTGTTTAGCAAATGCCAATCTTTTTTTAATATTTCTTTTTGAAACAAGTGGTTTTTTCCTAGCTACACAACCTTTGAGATCTTTTTCACATAATCTTCTTCTTATTGTTCTTGCAGAAATATTGACGCCATATTGGTCTGCTATTACACGTTTTATTTGGGCGGAACTTAAAAATGGATTACCCTTGCTTATTCTAATAATAATTTTATCCATGTTATACGTGGTTTTTCGAGGCCTTGTTAATCTTTTCTTGTTCATTGTGCTTTGAGTGGTCTCATAGAGAGCCAGAGCATTATAAACCATTTTCCTAGAGCAATTTAAATCTGTTGCTATAGCAGAAATAGAAAAGCCTTGATTTTTCTTTTCTATAATAAGAGCTCTCCTCTCTGGTCCACAATGTTTCTTTCTACCCACTAAAAACAAAACTACTCTTGACAATATTCAAAAATTTAAAAGGTAAAATAATACTTACTAATTAACACTCGATATATTTAATAAGAATGAAAGGTGTGCTATTTATGTGTCCAGCCTTAAAACGTTAATATTGGAATGAAATTCTGTATGTGCATATATTTTTAAAATAAACATAAAGTCTTGCATATTAGGAGGAGATTAACTGCTTAAATATTTTCTTATCAGTCAGGAATTTGTTTTTTGTAAGTAATATATGAAAAGGTTAAGTGTGCTATTTATGTGACCACAACTGTAGGTCCAAGCTCGCGAAACTTCTTCTCTATTTTACTAATCATTCCTTGGCATATAGAGAAAAATATTGAAAACATTTTTCATGGAATAAGCGAGCAACTTCCATTTATGTCCGTGTGTTACCTCCATAACCAATCATCTGTAGAATTATTTATTTTGTGAGTTTCTGTTAAATGAACCATTCTTCCAATAAGCACTTAACGAAATTCAAACGACTATGACACTGATAACTATTACTGATAGATAATAATTTCCAAGGCCATCTTAACTAAAGTGAAGAACACAATGTTATATATTTATTTCTTTTAAATCTTATATCAATAAGAACTTGTGTTGAGTTGGTTTATGTTTACTTTTCTATTATCAAAACAGATATGGGAAATAAGTATTGAGTATGTTATGACGAATTTTTTTAATAAATCAGAAAATGTCCGGGACAGTTAAAAATTGACTACCATTGAACATGAAATATGTCTAAAATATTCTAAAGATTCCAAAAATGTAGTAATATACAGTGTCGCATTTTAAATGAATAAGTTGATATTGACCACTATAATATGAGACACTGTATAATTATTTTTGTTAAAAATATGCAAGTAACAATATAAATCCATGTGTCTAAGCGTTTTTTTGAAAATGCCCTTATTTATTTATTATTCCATTTGGCTGATACATACTGTATATGAATGCAAGTTCTTAACGCTTCTATAATATAAACCATTCATTTCAATAAAGATAATCTGTCCCAAGAGGAATTCGTATATTGGACTCCCCTTTTTCTAACATACGGCTGCCACATCCTATTTTTATATGCATACGACGTAAGTCTTGCATCTGTTTTTAACACTGAACCTATATATTATTGAGATTACTGCCTTCAAGTTCAGTTTGAATAGTAGAGGTTAGAAGGGGTTGTGCTCCTTTGTTGTAAACCGGATGTTGCAGATTTTTTAAATAACAACCCGGAAACAAGTTTAAAATGGGGTTAAGGTAAAAAAAACTTTCAGAGCTTAGCAACAATAGAAAAATTTCATATAAAATAGCAACTTTTCCTAAATACGATCCTGTTCGGTCTCCCCAAATGCTTGATTGGTGACTCACGCGAAATTTGGAGTGCATCCGACAACAAGGGTGAATATGGGTGGGGTAACAGCCATTTTATCGAATAAGTTATACAGTGGCACAAAAAGTTACAGTAATACATGTTACACTATATAGAAGAATTGAACTTTAGCTAAAATTAGAAAAATTTTTATAGAATAAAAAATAAATTAATATTAAAACAATTTCTTTGGTTCGTACAGCTACGGCTTTGATTACTTACGTTATATCTTTATACAAATTCCTCGTATCAAGGTAGTTGAACAAAGTAATTATGAAGATTTAATTTTAAGTTCTAAAAACATGTAAATCAGTTACTTTCTGGCCGTAAATTAATGGCAAATTATCTGTCATCTTTCGAGTTGCAGAAGGAACTTACGGTATCACTAGTTATTATTTTTTAGGCATCGTTCATATCTAATTGTTCTCTTATTACATTAGAAACAATTTTTTTTAGTTTTTTACTATTAGAATCATTAATTGAGTTTTATAAGATATAAAGGTATATCATTTTTAATAATAAAATTATAAGTAGTTATTATTCATATTTAGTAAAATACTCGCTAGGGAACTCCAAATTGTCATTTCTCATTTCAAATTAATATGTATATTTCAAATCAAATATTTTCTTACAGTTCATTTTTATTTGTGCCTTCGTGTATCATCTTCGGTTATACAAGCACACGACTATGCATCATCCCTTCTGTCTGGCTGTCAGTCTGCTTAAAACTCACCCTCTCAAGATGGATATTTTTTCGGGCGTATTACTTCCTACAAAGGGATGATTTTGATTGGATTTTTTGTCCATTATGTAGAAAAATGGAGTAATTAAATGGGGCCCTATAATGGCTTAAAATCTTTTTTTCTTGGAACATCTGTACAGCACGGAAAGATAATAAAATGCTTGTACAAGATGTGCTATTCATAGAACTTCGTTTAAAATAATTATTTTTACCCAGGCCCCCTTGTATTTTCTTACATCACGCGCGAAGATACGGCACAGATTAATCAACAGGGCTCTAAGTTAGTTAATGCGCTTTTTAGTTACTCGATGAGTGGATTAAAAATATATTGAAAAGGGGTCAATGGTTTTGAGACTAAATAAATGCATAAGATCCTATATACTTTACTAATGTTTAGTCGGGTGGAATGGTTTATAATGGCATGCCTGACTTCGGTAGGTTATAGAATCCATAAACCTAGAACTTCGAATACATTTTGAATTTCAATAACTCCTTTGCTTCCCATCTGCTTATTTCATTAAATCCTCCATTGGATCGCTTTTAAATTTTAGGGCTGATATGCTGGAGAGTTATTTACCGGAAGGGATATTATTTTATATGGTGAGCAATAAGTTCAAAGAGTTAGAGTAACTAAAACAAAATGATTAAAATTCATTAGAAAAAAAAATGTCTAATTATGCATACAGATTATTTCTGTCATTATTTTATTAGGTATGGTATGAAATTAACAAAGAAGAATATAGTATTCATATCAATTTAAAACAAATTCTCTGTCAAATTTTTGCAGATAGTTCAGGAAGATTTTAAATATAGGTTTAATGATTAATGAAACTTAATTGATTTTTTAGTGTTTAGAAGTTGCTGAGAACTGTACTGATATGGACTAGCCATTAGGTATCCCAGGCCTTATCTCCAATCATTCTTGTTCTACATCTCCAGTTTTTTTCTTATTTTCTTCATATATTCCAAAGTGTGTCCCAATAAGAACCCACATTTTAGTTGAGGAATAAAAGCCACAACTTATTTTAAAATGAGTTTTATTTATATTTTAATATAAAAGTAATAAATTGCAATTAAATGTAAAAAATATTATCTGGCAAATGGCCGCCTCGACTTTGGTAATGAGCGACTTTTATTCCTTTTAAGAAATTTTTAATTACCTTTAATTTGGTTCTTCAACTGGGGAGTTGTTGTTGGTTTATTAGCGTATACGAGGGATTTTTAAAAAGCCCCAGAAAAGAACTCTCAAGGCATTAAATTGCCCGATCTTGCGAGCCAGTTCTGAACTTCATTCCGACCGGGAAACTTTTCTTGCAAGAACTGAATAGCTCCGTGTGTAGTATAAAATGTCGCACCATCCAACTTTTATATCCATACCATCCAATTGAGGCCTTAAAAATTCTGTGAGCATATTACTATAGCGTTCGCTGTCCATGGTAACTGTTTTTTCTGCCTCGCCCTCCAAGAAGTACGGTTTAATTACTTTAAAAAGTCTACTCTAAATATATGTGTGAATGCGCCAAACAGTTACTCTAAATAGATGCATTTTCTTCTCATGGATAAGTCTAGGATTTTCTTTGCTCAAAATCGTGGAAGTGGTGTCGGATCCAATCACTTTAATTCTTGAGTCAGTCGGATATTATAAACATGGAAATAAAGATTTTTGTTAGAATTCGATGGGCTTTTTGAAATCTGCAACTCTTGTGCACGATGTAAATAGATGATTTGGGATTCTCGTCAACACTTTCACGCACTGCGGCAATGTTTTCAACAACGCGACTAGTGCGGAATTTACGAACTGTTTCTGCAAAATATTTTCCATATTTGTAGCGTGTTTTAACAATAATAATTCGTTGTTCGACCGTATGTCCTTCCATGGCTCTTAATCGCAAACCATTTACATTATTTTATTTTTTTTTAACTTCCTGCTATTTAAAAAAATGCCGCGCAATTTAAAATGCGCTATGTTCTTTAACGGTTGCCGTTGTAAGATACGCTGCGCCCCAACATTGATGCATAAATTTAAAATTTGTCTTTAAAAAAACGGATTTCTCTTTAGAGGCAAGAAAAACGACCAAAAATAAAAAGTGTTTCTGTTGATATTTTCAAATTTTCGTGCGATTTACCTTAGTAAAGTTTCGATATTCGACGTGATTTTAACTTTACCTATTGAGTTCTTACAAAATAAATCCGCCGCAACGAGAAAATCGCCGTTTGTTAGAAGCTGACTAAGTTGTTACTCTTCACAAAGAAGGGTATACCCAAATTCAGCTAATTGAAAGATATAATGTCAACCAGTCAACCATCTTCAGAGTTTTGAGTCGACCTGCACAAATTGGAGCAACATTAGAAAATCAGGTTCAGGGTCGTGGAAGAGTTACAACATTTGCTGAAGACTGGTTTCTACGAATTTGTACCTTGAGGCAATGGTTTTTGACTAGCACTTCCTTACAAAATTAATTCCTACGTTACAATTTTAGAATAAGTCAAAAGACAATCGGGAAAAGGCTAGTGGAGACCAATATAAAGCCTGCTAGAGCAGATACTAGTACATTGCTCACCAGAGAGCATAAGAGGCTTGAAGACTAAAATTTGGTCATGAACACGTTGGTTGGGAATAAGAAGATGAGCTTAACATTCTGTTAACGGTCCAAGCAGCGTCTAATGTTAATTTATCGCGATTAACTGTACATACAGTATTGAAAAAAACAAAGTTCCATCCTTATATCTATCGGAAGATGATTTTGATCGCCAAAATGAATTTTGTGAGCAAATGCAGCAATTATGTAATGATAACAATAATTTTGTAAAAGGTTTACTGTAAACGGCCAAGTGAATAGATAGAATTGTCGATACTGGGCGACCGAAAACCCTCATTGGTTCACAGAATGTCATACACAACACCCTCAAAAAGTCAATATGTATAAAGTGAAAGGAAAAGTCTTTGGATTTTACTTTTTTGATGACCTTCTCACTGATGAGAGGTATTTGGACATTCTTCAAAATTATCTTATCCCCGCTCTGATAATTTTGTATCCGGATTTGAAAAAACCCAACATGTACCAACGTGATCTTTTTTTTAGCAAGATGGAGCCCCGCCACACTATGCGGGTGAAGCATATTCGCAATTACCTAGATGAGGTTTTTCCATATCGTTGGATAGCTAGACGAGGGTTCATTGAATGGCCACCCAGATCGCCAGATTAAACTCCCCTTTATTACTTTTTATAAGTATACTTAAAAAGTAAAGTATATATCACTAAACCAGCGAGTTTAGAAGATTTAAAAGAACAAATACGCCAGGAAATTAAAAATTTTACTCCAGATGTCATTGACGACGTTCAAAAAGAATTTTTAAATCGCCATAATTATTGTCAGGTTGTTAACAGTGCTTATTTTGAACACTGTTACTTTAGATTACTGTTTAACTGTTTACTTTAGATAGGTATTTCTTTAATTTTACATCTTATTATAATTTTTCGTTCAAAACTACTTATATAACCACTATTCATTTATACTATATCCTATGTAAAAAAATGCGTTCTTTCTAATTCTGCATTAAATAATGGTGGTTTCTATTTAAAAAACATAAAAAAACACACTGCATTTTTTAATTTCCAAGTAGAAAAACCCTAAACCAAATATTAAAATTGACGGGTTCGGCCATTTTTTTCAGAAACGGTCCATTTAATTTTTATTGAATTTACCCACTACTTTACAGATGCACTGTATAAAAACTTAAGTTAAGACTTTATTTCGGACACTTAAGCATTTAATGATAACATGTTCTCAGATTACCCTTGCATTACCTCCAATCTTGCTCTGCATCTACAATTCCTCCAGTAAGCATTTCTTGGATAGAATTTTATTACAATTGAGTACCCTAATTTATTCAACAATTGTAAATGTAATCATAAAGTGATGTTAATTTTATCTTCTTAACATTAGATAATACACATGATTTGAAAATTCGTCATCACTATAAAAAACATTAAACTAACCCAACTGAACTAATTAAAACTCGGTTAACAAATTTGCTGCATTCTTTAAAATTTATTATACAGATTTTAATTTAAAAACATACAATTTATAGTATCTATTTATATGATTCTATAAGTAATTTATTAGCATCCATGAATGCGATCTCGTTGTCATATGAAATGATGGAGGGTTGACAAAATGAACTCGATTGATCAAACAAGGGCCTGTTGGGATGAATCGTAGCTTGGAGTGTATATGAATATTTAATAATTCCTTTATGAAATTACGTCTACTTGTTTGAACAGGGTATAAATTATTTCTCCAGAAAGGGATGCCCTCACTTCGAAATTATAACTTCAAGTTAAGCATTTTGTTAGCCAAAAATATTTTATTAACATTCCGTCCTCATAAGTTCTCGTATCAACTACCGTTTGAATTATGGGGTCCTTATCCTCATTGAACTTAATATAATTGAATTAGGCAAACTGAAACCACATGGCGCAAAGACAAAGGGCTCTCTAGAATGAACTATTTCATACGGCATACCCGCATGTTGTTTGGTGTAATATATTGTTTCGTTTTGGTGTAATTAATTATATAGACGTTATTCTTTAGACGTTAATGGGAGGTAAAAAATATAGCACTTTCATCGACTTGTAACAAATAATTTTATGTTTAACGCAATTAAGTCAAAGGTAAATAAAGAGAATTTCTTATGAAATCTCTTGACCTAATCGAGTTTAACAAAGTAAAAGTGTTTATAAAATTGATCTGTTCAGGAATAGCTTCATTTTAGTTATTGATCTATTAACACTTTTCCAATAGCTGGCAATCGTTGAGCAGAAGCTGTAAACAAATATTTTCTTATCTTTTCAATGGGCATATGACAGAAAGAAAAAAAAAGTAAGTAACAAAAAATTTTTATAGCTTACGATGTGAAAGAGGTAATTGAATAACTTTTAGTCCAGCAGACATACCAACATTTACAGAATGTAATAAAAGCCAATCACAGGAGAGGTACTCATTATCGTCAGTATAAGTTGTAGTGAAAGCTATGTGACATAAAGCGTTCTTTTAGTAATTAGTGAGTTTGATTTTTCTATATACTATTTATTTATTTACTTCTCGGATAAACACTCAATTTACAAAAATATAAACAAGAGAAGAGCAACCGAACCTACATAATACATTGCACAAAAATTTAAAATAGATAGGGTACAATGTTATTTAAATATTGTTGTATCACGGTAATTAATTCGCAGAAAATTAGCTTTTAACAGTCTTAAAAATTCAGTTCTATTACTAAAAATTCAATTCAGCTAATATGAGTACTGGTTAGTAAGTTTGTCCCCGTGGTAAGAAAGGAATTATTTTCATAATCGGTTTAGTGGGATGGAATATGGAATGACGGTGTCTGATGGGCCTGCTTGTAAGGAATTTTACCAACCCTATCTAAACAGCACAATCCAGAATGGAGGATATTATTGAAGACTGACAAGTCACAATGTTTACGACGAAGAACATTCCTTTTAAAAGCAATGTACCTTAAAAACTTGTGCCGAACCTGTTCAATCTTAATAGAAGCAATGTCCTGGAAATCTCTGGTCCACCTCTTATTGAAACCGACCATTTGCATAGCCTTTGATACAGTTGTTGTGACATAAAGAAAAAAATTTGAATGGAAGTTATACTAAGGTCACTTTTAAAGTAGGTAACACTTTCAGACAAGTGCTATTAATTGAATACACATGGTTAGGCTTACCTGTGCCACAATTAAAAAGTATACAATGACTTTTACTGGTATTCAAGATTATATTATTATCCAAATTCAGGACTCTATAATAAACCTTGAAATCATCTGCAAATTTCAGATAGTAGTTATTCATGAAATATCTCCCAATATCATTGATGAAGATGTTAAAAAGTAGTGGCCTCAAGTGGAATCCTTGTGAAACAACAAATGTTATCTGTTCTTCATTTGACTAAATTACGCAATAGTCTAACAATCTGGCTGTGGTTTGATAAGTAGCTTTTCAGCCATATATATGGGGACCGATAAGATTGCACTTACTTAGTCTGCTTAACTAAATTGCATGATTGACGCGGTCAAAAGCTCTAATCAAGTCCGTACACACTGCATGTACGCGACAACCCTCCTCAAAGGACTGGTTAACAAAATCAGTAAAAGTGAGATATTCAGCTCACTAGCCCACCTTGACATATAACCAAATTCTTTGTCATTAATTTTAACACCAAGATGACGCACCAAAAAACTACGATCTCTCAAAAAGTTTTGGGATAAAACTAAAGACATTTATTGGTCTATAATTCTTAATTTGAGTGTTGAAAATAGGCTTAACAAAGCTTGATTTTCAAAAATCAGGGAAAACATCTGTTTTTAGGGATAAGTTTAATAATATGAACAAAAGTCCTAAGATAATAGAACTGCAATGCTTTAAAAAGATAGGAGGCAACCCATCGGAACCAGGACCCTTGCAAGTATCCAATGTGCATGTTGATTTACAGATACTGAATCGCTACAGTTAGGTGGTGCATTGCTATACATTTTGGAATTATATTTAAGGAACCGATTGACTATATCAATACCAGAAGCGCAAATGAAGAGAATGAGAATTTTTTTATTTTATACAAATTTCCAACTATTTCGCTAAAAATTTCTAGGTGATTGCTCTGCAACACATATTCTACATAGCAATGTTTTTTTTTAAATTTTACCTCTCGACCATAGTACTGAAAAAGCACGATAACCGGCAACTATGAGTTTAAAAATTTCTTGTGTGCCCACTTTTTTGCAACTATTAACTCTTTCAACTCTGATATAGCAGCCCAATATAGAAAAATAGATATAGAAATCCAATATATTTTTTTTTAGCGGAATATTTTTTAAAGGAACAAAGCAGTCAATACATAAATACATAATTTTATAGAATACATTTAAAATAATATAATTTTAAATAAATAGTTTCTAAGTGAAACCACGATAGGAAATCCAAAATGGCCTCCCAGTCGACCGAATAAAAGTCCCTGCCAGCCAGTTCACTTGAATTTATGGTAAGACCATACTCCACACAACAGTATACTAGAGAGTAATGATTGTCTATTAAATGTAATGAAAAAGCTGCCATGGAATCAGTTACATCTGAGGAAGGTGCCAATACTAAGTTCAGAATTGAGCCAGTATCATTTCAAATATGGTTATCCGGGAATAAATTATGCAGGGCACAAAGTCCAGACACTGTCTGAACAGATTGACTTCACCAGGTGATGCTGAGGACAGAACAACAGCAGTTGGTCCGATGTCCTCATTCAACCAACGGCAGTGAAGCAGTTTAAAATTACCTACAACCAACAATTGACAATGAGCAAGTCTATCCACCAGTAATTCCAAATCCTCCACAAAAATAGCCTATTTATAAGAGTGTAAGATTGAAGTTCAGTATTAAAGTACTCACTGGTTAAGCAGATCTCATTTAAGATAACTAGGGGATATTGAGAGTTATAGGACACATTCTGGTGCAATAAATGCAGCTTGGTTCGTAAATCCATCACGTTTTGGTAATAGACTAGTTTAAACTGAGCAAGCGGCACATTCAGCTTTTTTTTTTGAACAATCTTCGGAATTCCTGCAAAATACTTAATAAGTAGATTCGTTTTACCTTTCGTTTATCTCTTCTTTAAGTTTCTCTTTAACTCATTTAGATTCTTTCTCTGTTGGAGTGCAAGATCAGCTTCAATGAAGACCCGTGTAGTCCTGTCTAGATTTCTTTTGTTTTTCAAAACCCTTACTTTTTTCTCGTTGCTAATTAATTCGGATCTAAGGGACTTATGCTCATATTTATTTTTCTGATCAATTCGGGTTACGAGCGAATCTGTGTTGAACATCTGGTGATACTATCCAGTAGGTTTTTGGCACGGGTAGTATCATCATTATCTTTAGAAAAATTAAAAAGCATGATGTTTGTTTGCTTCTTCTGTCGCGCAGACATATTCTGTATTCTGTATCACTTACCAATGGAGAAATAGATAAGCTGGTTGGTTGAGGCTGTAGTAATGATTTAATATCATTCCCGATATCATTCAAGAGTGATAAAAAAACATTTAACTGTTTTACCTCTTCTTTAATTTCATTGGCCCAAATTCTAAACACTTATCTGTTTTGTTTTTAATATCGTGAACTTCAGTTTCCAACTTAGAAACACGATTTAAATAGTCAAAAAAGTCAATGGGCTTACGAGAGCAATCCTTATACACATAAGGCATAACTCGAGTGAAGAGCATAAGTGTTTTTATTTCCGTACTACTTATACCGGAGCAAGATTTACACAAGACATTCTGGCACGAATCGCATGAATATCCAAATATGTCGGTGGAACTCTTAGCTGGTTCCTTAAAAATACATGAATGAAGACATCTGGTGAATACACGAGTAAAGACATTTGGAGGTTAGATTAAAAAAAAAACTTTTAACTTGAAATATATCAAGAAATAGCAATTTTTGTAGTGTCTCGGAAATCGGGGACAAGAACCACACATCACTAAATCAAAACTAACTAGGAGGTTAGATTTTAATATAGACTTAAAACAATTACTATATTCCTAAAATAAAAAGTTCTGGTCAAGTTAGAAAAAAAAGCTTCATTGCTGGAACAAGAAAGCATTTATGTAGAATGAATTTGTTGATTAAATAAACTTTATCTTTAATGACTCTACATAAAAGATGAAAATGTATATTTTTTCATAAATTTTAATAGCTTTTAGATTATCAAAAATGTAACATTATATTACAATTTTGTATTTCTTTAAATATAAAGTCCATTATCTACCAAGTCTGTCAAATATTTATTGAAGCCATTAACTTTGCACCATAATCCATTTCAAGCAAAGCCTAATGGACCATCAAAATATAGTGAGGCAGTTACAGAGATTCATGGAAAAAATCTCATTAGCATTCTATTCCCGTGGAAAATCCATTATTAACAAACGACGTCGTGTTTATAATGGCGAAAGACACAATAACCGTAGCTGGTTTGTTGAAATATATTGTTACGTTCATTTTAAGTTGTCAGCGCCTCGCTTGGTAGTAAAATTCTTTTTTAAATTTATTTATAATATTCAAAAAAAGATTAACTTATATAAATTTAATTTTTTCAAAGTAAACTAATTTGCATTTAGTTTTCTTCAGCAATAAAATTGTTAATATTTAAAACTTAATAAAATCAATTATATTCGTATCGAATAAATTAAAATTTGTTAAGCAAATATGTAGCTGTCATGTTTAATAAACGGAACAAGCTGAACTAGCAATACCAGCTCTATATACATAATGTCGAGCTTAATTTGTATTTGTTGAGTAAATATGCATAAACATACATCATACAAATACATGGACCCGGTTGTGTTCTACAGCTAGCTACTAAAAGACCATTTTTACGACCGATTAAAAAAAAAACTCATTTTCATTTCCTACACTGGCGTTATACGATCGCAATCACATAATCCCACTCTTGATGTTTAAAAACGAACTAAACCCGTGGGAAGTAGAAACCAGATCTTGGTTCATATTGTGCGCTATGGCTAGCTCTAAGAAATAAAGCATATATTAAAAATATTGTGGGTGGTCCCTCTGGTTAAATAAACTGCTTGCCGCACTTACTGTTACATGAAGCAGATTTATTTTTATGTGATGGCGGTATGAGGTAGATTTAGAGAAAAAAGTTATGAAACGGTACCGAGGTACTTAAACGTCTGATTAGACGTCTATGTAGGTTTTACTGAAAGTAGTACTCGGGTAAGTTGAGATGGGAGCATGTGATAAAAATATTCTTAGCCTAAATTGTACTAGATTTTTTTTGAAATTGTAATGTATATTATTTTATTATTAAATAACTTTAAGAATAAAAATCATGTACTTTGCTATAAATTGTTAGGTTATGTTACTTAAAAAAATAGATGTAAATGTATATAACTATACTGTTTTCCAGCATAGATAAATAATTATGTACTGGCAGTAGAAATAGAAATTGAAGGAATAAGCAGTCTAAACAAATAAAACTTATTGGCATATAAACATATGACATTCTCGTCTGAGGAGGAACTCTAAGAACGCACATTAGACCACTAGAAATTATGCAAAAGTGGATATTAAGAATAATTGTAGGTAAAAAACGCTATTATGCTTCTGACTCTCTTTTTAAACAATGTAAAGTTATGGATTTAAGGCAAATATATTTTCAGAACCTAATATTAAGTCGGTTTAAAAAATATTATATATTAAATACCATAGCGCATACAATGTTATTACATGTATATAAGCCCAAAAGTTTATGCTTCCCTTAGATTTCCATACAATAAATTTAATTTATTTATTAAAGGCAAAACTTTAAAAATGGATATTAGGTCATCCTCGAAATTTTACCCGATACCCTCGAACCCCAGATATTAGTCCATAAACCTAAATATGATACTAAAAAACTTATATTCTGACTTAACGTAATATTCTTATGCAACTATATACATGTAAAACTTCTAAATTCAGAGCTTTAAATGAAATGAAGAGCAGCATGAAATAAAGACAAAGAAGAATAAAACGCAAGTAATCAATCTGTAAGTTTTTATCGCGTTACATTTTTATGATTGTAACTAATTTCAAAATTTTTAAATGTATTTATGATTAATTTTTATAAGCGTATATATATCTGTCCATCTATTTTTAATTTTACTTTATTAATTTTTAATTTTTTAGATTATGGTTAATCTTCCACGATATTATATTATAATTATTATAATATACACGGATATTATTATTATTATTATTATTATTATTATTATTATTATTATTATTATTATTATTATTATTATTATTATTATTATTATTATTATTATTATTATTATTATTATTATTATTATTATTATTATTCGGAAGAAGATGAAAAAATATGAAAATTTAAAAAAAAAGTAAAGAAGCTAAGAGGGAACGTTAGTTTTCTAGAATCGACGTATTAAGATCGTACATAGTCGATGCTTTAAAATATAAGCAATATCGATAATACTTGATAAATTCCTAAAAAATATTTTGTTTTTTTTAAAGGTGTTAGGTTTATCTTTATTAAAGATGTATATAAGACTTGATCCCACTATATCTATATGACTGAAATTATTTACCTCTTCTTGTAGCACATTAATTTTTATAATATTTGTCTTAAGATATGAGCTTTTTTTGCTCCTTTGAATTTTTTGTCTAATTTAAAAATCTTTATTGTAGTATTAAATATTCTTATTTTATCGTAGTACTCTATATATCATTGCATATCATTGGTTAAGTCTTGCCAACATGGTATTGATCCTTCGATTTGCCTTCTACGACTGATTCTAAAAAAAAGATCGAAAGGCGTTTGTTCACTGTTCTTCGGTATCTTGGAATCCAGTATCTTAAGAAAATTTTAAAATTTTAAATTTTTACTGTTTTTTTGTTTAGATTGAAAAACCTTCATCTGCCTGCATGATGAAAAGTAATGATACTAAACACAACCGAGAATTAAAATAAATATGCATATGCAGGGTGTCTGCGAAAGGTTGGAAAATGTCTAAACTGGAGACCAAAGTATGTGAATTGACCCAAACATACCTTTGTCCAAATTAGTTAGTAAGTTACTAGTTTGCGAGATACAGGGCATCAAAGTTACATTTTTATTTTGTATTTTTTCTAAAGCATTTCAGATTTTGGCATAAAACTCGGTATAGGAAAGTTTTCCAGTATGATAAATAAGGCTCCGCTATTTTTTATGGCCAAAATTTTAGAGGGCGCTACTTACAGCATTATTTCTTGTAAATAAATTATCATAAATTTTGTGCTACTCTGTATATAACAACTGAAAAAAAAAATAGTTTCTAGTATATCTACAACAAAAAAGGTCTACTTGATACAAGTGTCTAAAGTTAAGAGTTTTCGTGTACAATGATATTAAAATATTTTTATAACATAGTAATCAACTTGCTTTGGATAATATCTTAGTAGTGTTGCTATGGTTTATAACAATTATATGGGGATGGCAACTAAACTAATAAAAAAATACTACAATAATTATTCAAAGTAAGCACCACCTTGCTTGTTACACTCTCGAGCTCGACGAACAAATCCTTGCTGCACTCTCCAATGCATTTGGACGTTATTTTTTTATTTTCTGGTCATGGTGGAAAATTCCTTGTCAAAGATCACTTAGCGCATCGTAAACGTCGTTTTAAATCACACCAGAAGAAAAAACCCAAAGGATTTAAGTCTGGTGATCTAGCCGGCCACGACACAGGTTCTGATCGGCCTATCCACTGGTCTGGATAAACTCTATTTAGATGCTCTCTAACTAATAAGGTCTCTAACTTATAAATACATTTGTCCTAGATGGCAAACTGAACCGTTAAATATTGTCTAATTATTTCTGTCCATAACTTAATAGAATAAAATAAATAGAATAGAAAAAAAAAGCAAAAAATAAAATAAAAAATAAAAAGTGAAATATGACTTGGTCGAGAAATGAACCAGCGACCATCGGGTTCGTAGGCAAGCGCTTAACTTACGTGCTATCCAGGTCGTGATAAATATTGTTGAAAATTAAATGCGGTTCGAAGGTAAAAACATCATTCACACAAGACAGTACAGGACTCCTTTTTGCCCTTGTGATCTCCATCTTTTCTAATAGGTCAAGCTTCTTTCCCTTGGGGCACTCATGAAGGATTTTTACGTTTTCCGGGATGGAAGGAAAGTGTTTTGAGGACAATAAATGACTTGCAAAAGCCGATTTAGTCTCGGTGATTTCGGTATCTTTGTGCTTATTATATTCTCTTAAGTGTTCCTGCACTCTCGTTTTTATTTTCCTTCCAGACTGACCAATGTAAACGGCATTACATTCCCCGCAGTTAAGTGAGTAAACTCCCGATTGGGTTAAGGGTTCTCTTTTTTCTTTAATGTTTACGAGCTTTTTAAATAATATGTTGGAAGGTTTGAATGATATCTGTAAATTATAGTTTTTAAAAAATTTAGCAAATCGGGAGGAGATACTACCAAAGTAAGTGAGGCAATGAAATCTAGAATTTTTAATGCTGGTTTTATGGATTAAATTATAGGAGAGCTTGTATTTATTATAAAATTTGAAATAAATTCTATTAATTATACTTAATGGAAACCCATTATTTACTGCAATCTGTTTAATTGTAGCTAACTCTTTTTGAAAGGCGCTTGCTGATAATGGTATTTTGGATAACCGGTAGAAAAAGGAGTTGAATGCAGCAAATTTATGAGAATATGGGGAATTAGAATCAAACTGGATAATGTTGTCCGTCAAGGAAGGTTTTCTATAAATATCAAAGGTGATTTTGTTGTTATCTCTAGTCAGCAAAAGGTCTAAAAAAGGAAGCTTACCGTCTTTTTCTTTTTCTAAGGTAAAAGTTATGTTAGGATGTTGAGAGTTTAAAAAATACAAAAAATTATCCAGTCCGAGTTCATCCCCACTCCAGGCCAAACAGACATTATCCACATACCGTTTGTAAAAAACAATGTCCTTGGCAAAGGTACTGCACAATATCCTACTCTCCAGGTTATGCATAAAAATCTCACTCAAATCTCACTTAAAATTTGAAATTGTACTTGTTGCTAAGTTTGTCTTATTGCATGAGGATTTTCGTCTGGATAAATGTGAAGATTATGTGAAGAAATGTGAAGACTATGAAATCCTGTATCGTCTGCAACTAATATTAGTGAAGTTAATCTATTGTCGTTGCTACACTTCCTTAATAATTCGCGCTTAAACCATGTAATTTTTGCAGGTGGTATGGATGGAGCAGTTGCTCTTGAAAAATAGTATTTACTGTATATTTGGAAACTTGAAATTCTTGAGCTACATGCCTAACCACAACTGTAGGATTTACGATGACAGCATCCAAAAAATTTTCTTCAAATTCAGGTGTACGTATAATTCTTGGATCTCCATTATGTCGGCCCATATTTGGAGCAAAACTACCTTAAATCTAAATCGGGTTTACTACTCAAGACATAACTTAAAATAAGCTGATCGATATGTTGGAAAGTCTATATTAGGCAGATTTCTCTTAAGGAATCTGTCAGCATACAATTTTCGAGCTTTTAAAGCATTACATCTTGTCAATCTGTTCATTAAATGCATATCAGAATATTAATAATAATAATAATAATAAAAGTTATTTATTTAGCATATTGCTACATACAAATATAAATATTATATAACTATTTATATAAATATTATATAAATACATATAAATATTCAACAACTCCATCTGAATATTAATAATATAATAAATTATGACAAACATTAGAAACCATAGCAACACTACTCAGATAGTATCCCAAGCAAGTTGATTATTAGGTTATAAAAATGTTTTATCATTATGGTACACATAAGCATTGGATATGTTGAAAACAAATATCTTTAAAATTATTAACTTTAGACCCTTCTAACAGGTGGATTTTTGTTGCGAAAATGCGAGAAAATAAGTTTTTTTTTGGTTAGTTGTATATATGTCAGTACTCATACTAGGAAGCCTTCCTATAAAGAGATTTATTCCAAAATTTAAAATATTTCTCAAACAATAAGAAAAAATAGAAAATAAAATTGTAACTTTCACACTTTGTATCTCGCAGTCTATCAAATTTTGGACTAAAGTATGTTTGGGTCAATTCACATATTTTGGCCTGTTTCGAGAATTCCCAACCTTTTGCATACACCGTATAATATTATTTAACTCACTTTTTCGTGCAAAATACTAGTTTGGTTTTTCTATAGAAAACAACCTTTTAATTTCAATATTAAATACAGCCTAATTAACTTAATTTCTATTTAAACTAAATTTAATAAAAATACCAAATAAAATAATAATTGTTTGTGTACTAAGCAAATATCAATTTTGTTTAACTAATATTACATATTCCCAGTATGTACATTAATAATTTACTTTAAAATTGATAAATATCTGGTTCCCATCAAACAATTTCTAATTATTTCTTATAATAGTTTCAAGTATTTTCACATCGATTCTAGCACTTCCTTAAAAAGAATAGTCCATTAAAAACCCATTTCGAAACATTTATTTACATGGTACTTTTGTTTGTAGTAAACAAATCAGGTAGTGGGTATATATTGAATGAAAATATACAGTTATCCAAACACCGTGTCTCAAACTTCATTCGGAAATGTAAATAATTATGATGACGAATTTCTCAGTAAAAAAAATTATCATCTATAAAATCCCATTACTTTCGCATTTTTCATTCCATTTAAGGACAATCAATTTTCATGGAGCTTTACTGGAAAACACCTGGAAAGCCTCGAGAAAACACGTTTTATGATTTAGCAAGGGTTTCGCATATTTTCCATTCTTTTGGTGATTTACATGCTCTGCATTATCTGTTAAACGCAGGGGGTGCACACACACTAGATTTCTGTTTACGTTGTTGTAAAATGGGGGAGTATTTCAAAAATATGGTCGACGTAACAAAATTGGGAGGTGCGTTTCTCTTAAACAAACCGGAAAATATGAAAAAAAACGCTAAAAGTAAAAAATTTAATTTGCGTGTATATGCCTACCGAGATTTTATTTAGTAAAAATGATTAATGTTTGTATAGAATTTAATAATGCTATATAGTTTAAAATTCAATACTGTATAGGCTTGCCACAGTATTCTTATTTAATATACGCGCAGAAGGAAATTAAATTTTAATAAAGCAAAAGTTCAATTTTCTTTGACCCACATGGAAGGCATGCACGTTGCATTTCCAATATCTGGGGGAGTACTTATTTTTCACAGCAAAGCAATAATAAGAGTGCGCTCGATAAAAATGCGAAACGGCCAATCGCCTTTATCGAAAAATGGAACTGAGTTTAAGCGGTAAGGCGGAACTGTGCACAAACACGTTTTATTTGGGGTAAACTCTCGAATATACTTGGATAACGTAAGAATACTTAGTGATTAATATAGTGGAGCTGAATAAAAGATTGTATTATTTAATTTTGTTATTTACTCGAAGATGAAAATGGATTTCATGTTGATTAAGATGTCGTTAGTTCTATGTTTGGATGATAATATGTCATGCTTCTTTAACGCCACAACACAATACTAAATAATTTATGTAAATTAGCAACTTGCCTTCATCAATATTAATTTCCTTCTTCTTGATAAAATTCCATAGCTTATTTGGATAAGATTTCAAACTTCTTAAAAATTGTATTATTAAGCCTGAACCATTAAATACATGTATAATTGAAATAATTCATTAACTTTACGATTAAATGGTGAATATTCAGCTATTAAATAGCGCATTGTTTGTGCATAAAGTTATGATCAAGTTTTTAATAGAAATATTTGAAACGATAAATAAATATACAGCATGTCCATTTAATATCGTGGTGCTCGATTGAGGCAAAATCTTGAACCGGAAAAAAAACGGAAAAAAAGGGTGTTAATAATTGAGTTAGAGGGGTTACTTTTTAAAATTAGTTTGGTTGTTACAGGGTGTCCCAAAAAGCGTGGTACATAATTGGTTTTTTTTTTAAGGAAGCACCTAATTTTTTTTTTCTGAAATGCGGGTCTCATTTGACTCTCTTTAACCTTTAAACTACTTTGCCCTAAAATATGACGTTGCCTAGCTATTAATAATTTAAAGACGTTTTGATGAAAATTAATGTAGGTATCACTTAAATTTTAATATTTAACACCGACGTTTTTTATCTTTTTGAAAAATCTACAGTCATGAACAAAAGTATGGAAAGATTTTCTTTTCCGCTATATCTTAATTATTAATTAAGATAATTAATTAATTTCTATTTATAATAATTGTTTATCAATAACAGATTTTATATTAAAATATAAGCCAACACTACTAAATAAATTAACTTTTATTCGAGAATTAAAAATCCAAATTAAAACAATGGGACCTTATGAAACATACAAAAACTCTGTGGACAAATGTATAGAAAGACTACAAAAATGTTTAAATTTACACAAATTAATTTGTATTAATTTACATTAGAGACTTTATAAATGCCAAAAAACTTAGATTACTGTACAATTCAGTTGAGCAATTGTTTTTAGCTTGTGATGTATGCGGGAGTAGTTTTGTAATTGGAGGGGTGTATATCCCACCTGGGTCCAATATGGATTCTTATGAAGGACATTGTCAGTCAGTTGATATTCTCCAGCAACAATTTTCAAACCCTGACTTTATTATTTTTGGTGATTTTAATGTGCCTCTTTGGGAAAATGATGAGTGTGGAACTGTTGTTAGATGCCCACCTAACTCATGTGGATTAATACTTGGGGAGTTTTATTCTTACTTTAACTTTTTTCAAAGGAATTTTGTACCAAATGATAGAAATACCTTTCTTGATCTCACTTTTACAAATAGAAATGATCTAGTGGTGAGTGAAGCTGTTGACTGTGTTTTTGATAAATCTGTCTATCATAAGCCTTATCATTTTGAATTAACTTTTAACAATGGTAAAGAAAAAACTTTAAATTTTGTACAGTTCTTCTATGACTTTAGAAATGCAAATTATTTGGGTGTTAATAGTTATTTGTGTGGAGTTGATTGGGACCATGTTTTGAATGTAATTAATATTGATGATGCGGTTTCAGAGTCATCATCATATATTGAATATGGCTATAGCTTTGTTTGTGCCTCTTAAGAGATTAAAAACCTCGTCTTTTCCCAGTTGGTTTTCAGGGGAGTTAAAGTACTTGATCCAGCAAAAGAAAATTTCACATAAAAAATATCAGTCTGGTCATACTGTTGCAGACTACGAAGTCTTTTTAGATCTTAGAGCTAGGTGCAAAACTCTAATGGAGACTTGTTACCAGAACTTTATTTCAAATTTGAACCAGTAACTTTATACAAACCCTAAAAGTTTTTGCTATAAGTTTAATCACAGGAGAGCAACGAATAGGCTTCCTGATTTGATGACCTATAATGATGGGGAGTTTGCAGGTTGTGAACAAATTGCAGAGGGGTTTGCCAGGTTTTTTTCTACTGTCTATAATAGAGATAATAATATCTTACCTTCTCGGCAGGCTGGTGTAAACATGACTATTCCAAATCCTAAATTATCTATTGGATTAATTTTTGATAAGATCTTTCGATTACCCCTTAAACTTAGTGCTGGCCCTGATGGTATACCCAATTATTTTTTAAGAAAATGTGTTTGTGCCCTCTCTTATCCCCTCTTTATTTTATTCAGTAGGTCTTTAGACTTGAGATTTTTTCCATCCCAGTGGAAACTTAGTTTTATTACGCCTATATTTAAAAGTGGTGCTGCTAATGAAATTATCAATTACAGGAGTGTGTGTGTACAGTCTGCCATCCCAAAACTTCTAGACAGTCTCATTTATGACCAAATTAATTTTTATTGCAAAGAACTTCTGTTAAGTGAACAGCATGGCTTTAGTCGTGGCAAGTCTGCTATTACAAACTTGTTGCTGTATCAGGGTGCTCTGTTAAGTGCTTTGGAGAGGGGTGAACAAGTGGATGTAATATATACAGACTTTTCCAAGGCATTTAACAGTGTCAACCATAGCTTATTACTAGAAAAATTGAGACTTTTTGGTTTTTCAGATTGTTTGGTGGCCTGGTTTGCAAGTTTTCTTTCTGACAGATATCAGCAGGTACAAATTGGGGATGCTAGGTCGCATCTTATCAGTGTGACCTCTGGGGTTCCACAGGGTGGTCATTGTTCTCCCCTGTTGTTCAATATTTTCATTAATGATATTTTGGTTTGCTTTAAAAATAGTAATTTTTTGTTATTTGCCGATGATTTAAAGTTTTATAGGGTGATCAGTTCAGAACAAGACATGGTTCTCTTGCAAGATGATCTGAATAGATTGTGTGAATGGTGTGTTGGTAATAGTTTGGCTCTGAATGTGGGTAAATGCAGTTACATTAGTTTCTACAAAAGAAACAAACGGGTAACTTCCTCCTATACTACTGATAATGTTCATCTTAGGTACACTGAAGTAGTAAAGGACCTTGGTATTTTTTTTGATGAACAATTGAATTTTAATACCCATGTAAATACTATTATAACTAAAGCATCTAAAGTCCTTGGTTTTGTCCTGCGCAATTGTAAGGATCTGTCCGTTGAAACTTGCAAAAGGTTGTACATATCACTTGTTGTCTTTTTGTTGGAGTATGGATCAATAATTTGGTCTCCTCTGTACTTGAATAATTGTATGGCACTGGAGAGGGCTCAAAATAAATTTCTACGATTCTGCCTTTATAAACTTCGCATTCCAGTTCTTAATGACCATTGTTATGATGAAGCAATGAACTTGCTGAATATGCGGAGTTTACTTAAGAGACCCACTGAGAATGATTTGGTGTTTATTTATCAACTTTTGAATGGCTTTGTGATTTGTCCCGAACTAGTTAATAGGATTTTATTTAATATTCCACACCGTAATCTAAGGGTAAATCGATTGTTTTCTTTGCCTTATCATCGTACCAACTATGCTATGCACTCGCCTGTCGAAAGGACCTTGAGGCTGGTAAACTCTACTGGAATTGAAGTTTTGGGAATTTCTTTATGCATTTTAGGAGTCTTATTAAGAGTTTGTAGGATTTTGTCTTTTTTGAATTAATTTTGCTCCATGATTAATAATTTGAAATACATTTGATCATTGTCATTAATAATAATATATTTTGTTATTTCTTAGCTAATTTTGCATTTTTAATTGTTTTGATTTTGAGAGAATATTGTTACTACTTGTAAAACGGTTTAATTATCCTTGGTATTAAGATTAAGTCTGATAATTATTGTTAATTAGTAATTAGTGGTTAGGTAGTATAGCTTTTATTTCTTTTTCAGAAATATATATATTTTTTGTAATGGGGTTGATCCCATGTATTATAAATAAATAAATAAATAAACAAATTAAAAATGCAAAATTCAATATTTTGTTGAAAACCCCTTTGCCTTAATAACTTCCCTACATCTTCTTAGCCATGAATCTACAAGATTCTGACACACTTCAACTGGAATCTTCTTTCACTCATCTTGTATAAATGTATAAATGATATTGATTAGGAATATTTTTTCCGCTCCAAGTGCTTCCAAAGATGTTCAATCGGATTTAGGTCCGGCGATTACGAAGGCCACTAGGTATTTAAACTTTTATCTAAAAGGGAATTTTTAACAGGCGGGATGAATGTTTGGGAACATTATCTTGCTGATATTTCCACAAAAGAGGCATTTTTTTTCAGCATAAGGTAACATTGTATCCTGGAATATGTCAGGGAACATAAATCGATCCATTTATTTTTACCATCGGACCCGTTGCAGACCTTAAAAGGCATCCCCAGACCATAATACTATCACCCTATGCTTTCCAGTAGGTTTTTGGTACTTAATATCAATTTTTTTCCTACAGGCCTTTGAACAAATGACCTTCTATTTGAACCAAATACTTTAAATTTACTCTCATCACTCCAAAGCACTGCAGTCCAGTTTTGAGGTGTCCAATTTAAATGCCTTTAAGCAAACTGAAGTTTTGCGCTTCGATTTTTTCTGAGAGTAGTGGTTTTTTAACAGCAATTCTTTGAAACAATTCAACTTCACAAAGGCTGCTTCTCATAGTTTGAACCGTTACATTTGTGTTGGAATTTTAGCGAATTTCTGCACAAATTTGGGACGATGACTTATGCGGGTTAGCGATCAAAATCTTTTTAATGCATTTCTCGACACACGAGGTACTTTTTCTAGAGCGACCCGATTTTTTTTAAAACAGCACCTTCATATACTCGTAAACCCTATTTTTTTGCTGCTATGTACTGCTTTACAGCTTGTTTTTTAAATCAACAAGTCGCAGCTCTTTTGGCAAATACTTATTTTTCCTTATTTTTAACACAGTATTAATAAATTCACTCTATCCAATAACAGTAAATCGTTTTTAAAACATATTGGGTAATTTTTGATTAAATGAGCCATCTTTTTAAGGTATTAGCCAGGTTGCCGTAGAATTTTTTGGTCCAGTATGAAGGGCAAAGTTGAGGTATCAAAAATAAAAATAAGTAATACTTCATTTTAGAATAGATGTCTTATTAAATGTTTTGGCTATTTAGTTATCTATTTTTAAGGCGTGACAATCAAATATGTGATCCAAGAGTAGGATTTTGGTGATTCCACTAAAGTGTTAATATCTAGAAAACCATCGATGTGTTACTAAGGTCATTTTATGTTGCTCTGGGTGCTTATGAGTTGCTCCCTCAGCCCCTTCAGTATTATCGTTGACTTTCCGAATAACCTGTATGTTTGGTAGAAGTGATTTTTTTTAAAATTGCACATTAAAAAGCGCATTGTTGATCATTAATATTATTTCTATATTATGCATTTCGCTAGTATGTAGTTATTAATAAAATTACTCACCTTTATCTCTTTATTTATCTATACAGAACGCAAACGTAGTTAAAACAGTTAATATTTAAGAAAACACGATGATTAGCACAGTTTAACACTTACGCGCAGCGCACACATCTTAGGTTATGTTGATGATGTATGAAATGACTCGAATCCTAAGTGCGGGTATACACGATCCGGTTTCAACCGATGCGATGAGTTTCTACCGCATGGGATGTACACGATACACACTGCGTTGCAAACGGATATGCACTAAGAAAAATTTAATAATTTAATTGCTTCGAGACTTTCATAGGGAGATAATGTCTTCATTGCTAAGAATTATTTGTGGTCTTGAAGCAGAAGATCTTTTGACAGAGCCAATATAACGTAAAAAGTAAAGGCATCCATATACAAATTTTATACAAATAGTCCGCAGTATAATAATAAGTTTTTCAATTATTACAGTTATGTCTACAAAATCATCTGGCCAATTAACTGTGTTATAATAAGATATTTAATGTAATAATTTAGGTGAAAATGCAACATGCAAGAGAACCTTAGCAAAGGCAATATACGAATACCAATTTTATTGCGACCAGTATTTTGTTTTGTTATAATACTGAAAAAAATAGATGTATCTATGTAATATACAACAGTTCTTCTTCGCATTAGCCACATCCGATAAACTTTACCAGGAACATTAGTAATTTTGCAGTTAGGACAAATTTTAAAAGCAAATCTAGCTGGTAATATTATTGATATTACATTTGCTTCTAGTACACAAACAATTATACCTTAATATTGTATAAACGTAATTTTTATAAAAAGTTAGATACGGAGAAGGTCGTATCTTAGCACGGGAGAATTACTCTAAATGCCTCCAAAATATATGTACACTAATAAAACTTCTAGAATAAGAATTAATGAAAAACCGAACTATTATAATTTTTCCTAACAGATAATAATCTGGCTGCACGAAGACGTACCCACAGCGAGGCGATAAAGTCTGTCGGCGCGAGATACACTAATTATAGCTACAAGTGCATAAACTAGCTAAATAAAAAAAGATAGCCGCACCACGAAGACTGCACTAAAGGATGGATGAGCTTTTTATATATCTGAACTCTTGCGCTGACGGCGCCTTGACATTAAATTGCGATTTTGACCTCTTCGCTCCGATGATGCTAGAAAGCGTATTATTTGCGGTTTTTAATTATGACCTTATAGAGGATGGTATTAACATCTCTTTGTGATTTATTATGATATAGTGAGTAGTATAGGGGCTCATAAAATCTGGTGATATGTTTATAGTATAAATGAGAGATAACTGATTTATGTCTATCTACTTGCTTTAAAAAGATCATATTATAAAACAATTTCTGTATTCATTGATAAATTATTTTGTTCTACGATCTCAAGCAACTTTACCCTTTTAGCAAACTTTCTCATGACATAATTCGCGTAAGCCTTAAAATGTAAATAAAATTACTCCGAAGTATTTAATTCAATTGTTATAAACTAATTTCTGTCCAATCACACGAACACTTATACTTTCAATGTCATAGAAGACGTCTTTAACCGTCTACCAAATATACAAATTTTTTTAGTTTTCGGTATTTAAGCTTAACTTATTGTTATAAAGCACGCTAAATAAATTGCCAAATTCTCTGTTTATGTCACAAACCATTTGCTGTAGATTTTTACCTACATTATAGAGCATAGTATCATCAGCAAATAAAATAATATTTAATTTTTGAGCCATTATAACCAGATCATTTATGTAAAATACAAACAATAATGAACCTAAAAATAAGCTGTCAACTTTATTATTTTAAATAGAACACCCCATTTTTTAATGTATTTTTGGATTCTATGATGAATTCTAAACACATTTCATGTATAACACCCTATATTAATCTTGAACTGTTTTCGAAATGTCAACAATTGAAAATCAAAATTTTTTAAAACTTTACCATGCTTTAAAATCTAAATTAATATTAACTCTCGGTACTTTTTTGTCTACAAGTGGCAGGTGGGATACTTTGACTTTGATTAATAGATTTGAAGTCTTGGCTAAGTTCAATATTGGCTCAATTAAATGAAAAAGAAAAAAATACATTAATAAGGTTAACGGGTTATGGAGATCGTGTTAGCGAAAAGAAAAGGTTGCTAATTTACTTAATGATTTATTTTCAAATTAAAATCCAATTGCTTCATCAACTGCTAGTAAAGAGGTTCGACAAAACATCATTATAGAAAGGACTAGATACGGTCTCCCAAAATTCTCAACAAATGATGAAAGAGGTTTGGAAGTTTCACAATGTTTCGTTGAAAATTCCCACAGTTCATGGCGAAAAGCCACTCAAGAAATTGACATGTCTAAATCATTGGTTGATGTAATTTTAAAGCAATATAAATTCCGTCATTTTAAAACTGAAATAATATTGGAAGATGATTTTGACAGGAAGGTTGAATTTTGTGAAACAATCATGGCAAAACTAGACCAGGATTAGAACCTTTTAAAAAACATTGTGTTTTCGGATAAAGCTACAGACAAGTATGGTTTCAACAAAATCCTCCGCATTATAATAGTCGAGAGGTGCGTGATTATTTAAATTTTACTTTTCCAAATAGATGGCTAGACAGAAGTTCTTTTGCACTTTAGAATGTAGATAATAAGTATTTATAATTATTAAAATATTCTTATTAAAAACAAGGACACCGGCAAGTCACTTTTTATGTATATGTGTTTTTAACCCCAACGATGTTCTGCTTTGAGTAAAAAATACGGTATTAAATTTGTGAAACTATGACATATTGTTTTTGTGTTTTTCAAAAAAATTGTTTGGTTTCTTAGAGAACGTTGCTATATATTAAAATCACTAATGTTTATTTATTTACCTATTTATGACTGCTAACGATGCTGGATCGATTAAAAAAAAATATCCGAAAAATGGGTTTAAAATTAGTCAAGTTTTTTAAAATGTATATCAGATGAAAAACAGAAATTATTTTTCTTGGTAACTAGCCTATTTCAACATATGTTTAAAGATCTCATTTAAGCTTGGGACATATACTATTTCACAGTTGTTTTAATAGAATAAAAGAAAAATTTCTTCTAAAGAACAAAATTTTGTTTTCCTTAAAAAGACCTTTTAACCTTAAAAGTATAATAAGAACTACTAGTCATCGGTTATACAACTTAAATGTGTTGTTTAAAACTTTTTATTTATTATCTGTTATTTACCCGCAAATCTTTATTTTTTTGTTTTGACTTGTTGCCCATGGAGTTATAAGAGAAGCGATAACAAACCAAAACATTGAAGAGGACATTTATTTTATAAAAAATATTGATTAAATTGAAATTTTAGTGAAAATGTAAGTGAAAAAAATTCAAAAGACTTTTATCTTCTAAATAACTTGGAGTTTTAGTTATTTCTTCAATATTTTAATCTATTTATCCTTTATTATGTTCACTTAAGGTTCATTTTAAACCTGAACTCACATTTCTCAAAATAATACCCTTTGCCGTAAAGCAGCAAAATTTAAATTTTACGATTCTCTATGAAAGTTTATGGAAATGCGAGTCTAAGAGGGGAAACGACCAAAGAAAAACTTTAACCGGATAAGTCAGATGAGCGATGGCCCAAATCCCACTTCTGAAATGGGAATGAGTTTTATTACCTTCTTGATAGTGCTTTGAATTTAATCACTCCTAATATTTCAACTGGAATGAGAGTGTTGAGATTCAAAATGAAACAAAAATAGAGCGTTTAATTGGAGCCAAAAAGCTCTGTACAATGTCAAGAAAAATTAAATCATTCTAACAAATTTATTCATCGTCTTTTATGTCAATTTCCAAACAGGGGGTTAAAATTTGGAATTTGATTGAAAGGAACGTCTTTAATATTTGCTAAGTTACATAATAACATTACATAATAAATAACAGTTACATAATAAATAATATTTTCTTCATAACAGATATGTTCTCTTCTCCTTCTTGGGCTTCTCTTTCTTATATAAAACTTCAAATAAACTTTTTTCTTAGAATTTTGATCAAATAAATCAAAGTACTTTTTTAGTTCGTTTTGGATAAAATTATATATGAAGAAACTCATTAAATTAATATTAAATTAGAGCAAACACAGAAAATACAAAGTGTTAAAGCAAACCCAATCATTGCCTCTCTTATGTGCATTTTTAGGCGGAAGGTTGAATTCAATATATTTTGATCAAATAGTAATATATTTAAGGCTGCGTTTTTTTTTTTTTCGTTTTTCTGTACAATTTATTCTATAACGACAACAAGCACTTAGATTGGATTTCTTCTTCTTTCGTTGCCTTATCCATTTCCGACGTTGACTATTAACAAAGACTATTTGGCTCTGAACAGTTCGATCGATGTTATTCCGAACCATTGTCTTAGGTTATGTATCCATGTCTCTCATCTTCTTTCCTGTCTTCTTATGCCATCGACTCTTCCTTGGCCATATTAATTGTAGCAGGTGGTACTTAGTATGCCTCATGATATGTCCGAAGTATTCAAGCTTCCGTTTTTTTGACGGTAAATATTATTTCTTCGCTATTGCCTATTTTCCGCATCACTTTCACGTTAGTGGTGTGCTCAGTCCAGGATATATCCAGGATTCTTATTTCCTCAAGGTGGCTTCCATTGTGGTCCTTGCCTCTGCTTCATAGAACAAGACATAACACCTGACCAGTCTTTATTTTAGTGGTATTGATTTTGTTGAACGCGCTTTAAGCTTTTGCAATTCGTGTTCTTATTTCTGTTTATCCCATTTTGTACTAATTGTGATTCAATTTCTCTTATATTTTGGTTGTTTAAAAATGTCAAGTGCATTGGAGGTTGTTGTGTTTTGCTGATGAGCCTGCATTTTGTTACATTTAAATCTAGGCCTTCTTCTATATCTGACATTATCAAGCGCTTTGGAAAATTTGATGAAGCATAAGTGGATGTCCTTGTACATGTCTTTCCATCTTTAAATTAAAACCTGCAGACTGAAGATTGCTTCTCTTGTTCCCCATTCACTTGGGAATCCAAATTGTAACTCCAATATTTGCTTCGCATTTGTTATACATATATTGTATAGCGTATGATTTTGGTGAAAACTTGGTAATGCGATCTATCAGGTTTATAAATTGGCATTGGTCACAATGTCTTGCACTTGGTGTTTTAGGTATTACGTATTAACTATATTTTGATAAAACAATAAAATATATAATGATGAGTCTCTTTGTGATTTGTCTAATTAATTTTATAACGTCAACAAACATTTAGATTTAAATTGCTAGCATTATTTTTATAGAAACTTGTAGTTACTTTGTGAGTTGCAGCTTCAAATTCAATCAAAATGATATTAATTCTATACTAAATCAATGAGATTTTTTTCAAGAAAACTGCTTAAAAATACTTAAATTATTTATGAATTATGAAGACTGCAAAAAAAATTGAAAAAGCAGAATGAAGTTTCTCAGTGTATTATAAATTAAACCAAATAAATCTGGTATAAAGTGACAAAAAAAACTTAATCGATACCGCTTTTAAGTAAATTTACAAGCAGAAAGTTATAATAAGATTTGTTTTGATTAAACCACGAATGATTCAAGGCCTCTCTTTGATACTCTACTAAGTTAGCTCGTTAATGACTGCGCAAACTTAGTTACAAATTGGGGATTACTTTTGGAGATGCGAAAATAACAGAATTTCTTTGAATTTAATATTATATTAAATGTGACATAGATTTATACCTACAGCAAATGTTAGATAACGTTACGAAACCAACAGTTAACCGCCTAAAAACATCACGATTACACAGAAAATACATCGATATATTTGTCAAGATTTATCGATAACAACGAATAACACAGCTGTTAAAATAATATATCTCAAGGGGTTTTCAGCCTCCACGTATATACTATATTGTATACGGAATATTGTGTAGGTCTGGCCTATTCGGTTAGCCAATACGCTGAAGTTGCATTATATTCATATTTTTGCAATTTCCGTTATATCGAAAATCGGGTCAATGCGTTCAGATTTCTAGATAATGTACAATGGATGCACTTTTGTATTTATGATATGCAAAAAGCTTTTTATGTTGGGTTAAAATTTGATTTATTCATTTTCTTTACAACAAATTATACTATCCCAAAGATTAAATATGATATTAAAGCTTTAGTATTATCAGTAGTAAAAGTAGATTTCTTACTTTTCCTTTTTCATTTGTTTTGGTGTTAAACAGAATTATTTTATTAATAATAAATTAAGTATATTATTTTTATGATAATTAGTCATAAATCATCCTAATTTTCCTAATGTTGGATAAATAAATTGTGTATAGCATATTTATTTCTGCACTTCGGTATTATCCTCAATATGACCTTTATTTTTTTTTCTTTCAAGTTCTTTCAAGTTCTGTAGCACTTCATAATTTTTTACTAAAAAAAGTTTACTTAAGTAAGCTAATTTTACTAAGAGACTCTTGTATATAACTTCTATTGGCGTATAAAATATCCATTTCGCAATGAAGCACCCTGTATAAAAAATTTATATATACCTTAACATTATCCAATTTACATAGATCTTATCTCAGTTTTAACTCCTAAAAGTATTTTAGCACTAAAGGGTATTTTATCCTCCGATCTGTCCGTAATACGTGCCATTAGTCAATTATGTCGAAGAACCGGTAACCACGGCACCCGTTACCACCGGCCAGCCGTTTTACATAAACGCCAAAGCGATTACCTCAAAATATTTTATGGTGCTACCGATATGTCATATCAACTGAAGGAATTCGATGCGGCATTTTTATTAACATTATTAAGACTCGCGTTTGTATGGCTCGCAGAATGCAATATCGAGCCTGATAACTAAGCCAATTAAAAAACAATTAAGTAACTAATAAAACTGGCAGCTGCCGTTAAAATTTTTTATAAAGTATAAGTTTAGCAATTCTCAGATTTATATAAAAAAAAAACCCATTTGCTAATGAGTCCACACAGTTCTAACTGATTTCTATTAATCAAAGACCTCTCAGCAAACCACGTATTCGGCGCAAACCCGAAACGATACTTCATTTCCAATTGGAAATTGCTGCTGTATGGTATTCATATTTCTTGTCGTGTCTATGGATAATCTCCGGATTTTGAGCCCTTTTGGCCCCCGAACCGGTTTCGGCAATTAACATTCTGCTTATTGTTGGGTCATCCTCGGTCAGCAGAATCGAACACTTTATTTAATCCGATTAATTTGGTTTTCAGGGTAAAGTTTGAAAGCCCTGACGCTATATAAATTTTACCATTTAAAAACATTCTAAGCTAATATGCTTAGGGAATATGAGGCTTATATTGAAAACTATTTAGACCTCTTTCTATTATTTACGAAAAAAACAACGAAATATGTTTGGATTTTCTATATCGTAAAACTGACTTAAATCAAGTCGATATGTAAAGTTTTTTATTTACGCTACTTATTGCAAAAAATCGTTTTTGAAATAAATGTTTTAATTCTTTTTTGGCTAATAAAAGATTTAAAAGAAAAATATTACATATATTTATATCGTAGTATGTTCAAGTTTTTTTTTAGAAATGCCCTATTAAGATATCGCTAATGTCTTCTGTTTTATTCTTGATTAGATGGTTTTTAAGTGGACTGTATTTGATAAGGGAAGCTGATTCTAGTTATTAGTTCAATTTTTCTTTATACCTTGACTCAGTCCTCAGTATTTATATTGGGCGGTAAATGTGAAGTAGTTAGATATTAACAAAGCTCGACTTACCCATAATTTAGCACAAATAAGGGTAAAGTAGGTCGAACCCTTGGCACAGTAAATTAGAAGCCGTAAAGCCGTATCTCAAGTCTCGCGTCCGCGTTAATTCTTGCTACTGCTCGTTTACCTTTTTCTCCTAGGTACTTTTTTCTAACATTCTTCTCACTTTAGCGTAGGTACCAGGGCAATTGGATAAGAATGAGGAAAATACAAGGAAGCAGAAAGGAAATATCGGGAAAAAAATGGACAAATAAAGTTTGTCGAGCATAAAGTATTACCAAAAAAATATTAAGTATGTGAATAAACAGTATATAAAACAAAACAAAATATTCCGATTCAATTGCAAATTACCCACTGCAGATACCAGAAAGTATAGACCTTATCCAGCTATCCAAAAAATATTTAAAAAAAAAATAAAATAAAAAGATGTATGGGAGCAAACCATCTTCTATCAAAAATTCTTTTGTTTTGTTGCAGATATGTTGTTTTATTTTTTTTAAGTTTTATCTTAGCCATTATCCTACATTTCTTGAACCTGCCAGAGTCTTAGTTTCTTTTCATTTTGTTAATATAAAAACTTAATGCTATTTTGTAAATAATTTTTTGGCTAACACACGTATTAAGATATAAATGATCTTTATGGCTGATACATACAAACAAAAATCTTTCGTCCGAGCTGCAATGTTATTTACACTACAATATTCTTAACCCTAATTGAATCTATCTACCGAGGGATACCAGATGCCAGTAGCATTAAAAAAATAATGAAGCTTTTTGGTTTGAAGGATTTCAAGTCGCTCAGTACACTATAGGTGTTACCCAAGAACTTAAACCTAACCGCGAGGAGCTGGGCACTCATCGATAACGTGGTTTGCAGCATTCCGGATTGTCCGTAATACCGATAGTGTAAAGATGACGCCTTTAAAGTACGTGTCCGGGTAAGAGACTTGCCACTAGCCAAATTTCGAGTCTTTTCAAGCGCACTAGATTTCTGTGGAGTCAGGCAGAGGAGCCGTCTATGTGTGTCTTAGCCTGTCTTATGCCAGGTGCTTCAGCCCAGCTTCGGAAGGTTGACTTTATCCAAGGTCCAATTATCTAGCAGACTCTTCAGTGATGCAGCTGCTACGGATTTAGCTATACCAATTAAGGGGTTAGACCTCACCGGCTGTTTCATAGATCTTAGTCTAGCAAGGAACTTTCTTTGTTTTTAGTATGGCCTGAATGCTGAGGTATCAGATAAGCTGAACCCTCTAGCCCACCTTCACTAGTTCCTTCAATACCTTTATGCACTCCAGTACGAGCTTGGAGCTCACCTTTTCGAGTCTAATAGCCATAATGGTAGCCCTGCTGTCCGACTAGATTGAAAAGACTGTGTTGCGGTGTCCGCAGTTTAGGATTTTATGTCTGCATTTCAACACAGCAAAAGCTTTAGCCTGAACGCATAGCTCTATTGTTTATTCTAGACTCATCTGTATACCAGATGGTCTCCTTATTTAACAGTATACGCCCGTTGGAGTGCTGCTACTCCTGCGTTGTGGGTTATAACACCCTTGAAATCCACAGTATCACGTGCCATACAGTCACTATTCATCAGACAAGATTTTTGAATGACTGGTCTCACTAGCCCGTAGTTCACGCAGGACATAGCCTACGCGTAGTCCTTGGTGCCTCCAAATGCACCACTAGGTCTAATGGCGGAAGGCTCTAGTTGGCGCCGTTTACATGGAATTCGTTATTCTGAGACATGCAAGGCGCTGAACTCTATCACAATTCGGCGTGGATTTTTGCTTTCTTTATACATGGCTACCAAACGATAGCTCTGTATGTGAGAAAAGGTTTGATAATGTATTAATAGATCCAGTGAAGGATCTTGCCGGACAAAACCTAGGTGCAAGCGTTCTTCTTAATTCTGGTGTCTGCATGATCGTACCAGAAGAGTTTGAAATCTAATGTGATTCCCAGGAATCGAACTGTTCTGGAATATTGCAATTGAATTCCGTCCAGAGGTGGCGTGCCAAAGTTACTCTTCGTGAATAGTAAGATCTCTGCTTTTTTAGGGTTGATCCTAAAACTTCTCAAGAGGCACCATTTGTCCACTATGCGCAGAGCCCTTATCATCGTGTTCTCCATTGTGGTGGCGTCCTTCCGCGGGCACAGGATTCCAGGTCATAAGCGTAGGCTTGTATGTATAAGCCGGCCTTCTTTAAATATTCGATCAATCTGTCGATCACCAGGACAATAAGGTCGGGGATAATACTTCTCCCTGCGGGCAGCCCCTAGTCGCCAACGTTTTGACAACCTCGCTGTTGAGCTAGGCAGATACATAGCGCTGCGAGAGCATGGCCTCTATCCAACCCACCTAATAGGGTTCTGAACCATGGTACTCGAGTGCTTGGCAGATTACTTCGAAAGGGGCGTTATGAAACGCACTTTCAATATCTAGAAATGACAAAAGACATTACAATGGCCTAGGGCACCCCCCACCTTTTTCACGATGTGGTATTCCGCCAGGTCCGGGATTTGCCTACTTGATAGGCATATTGTTGTACATGCAGTGGTCTTCTGACCAAGATCTTATAGATATCGGTCAATTAGCCTCTCCATTGTCTTTAGCAGAAACCTGGTTAGGCTGATTGTTCGATACGATTTAAGATCTGTGTAATCGGTGGAGGGGTTGAGTTGGGATGGCTTGATGAGTACCTGTTCTTTTATAGAGTCGTATTTCGAAAATAGATCCCAGATAGTGTTTATACGTTGGAATGGTGTTGAACATATTTATGGTGTAGTGTAGTGCAGGGACGTGCCTCTGGACTCAATTCCTGGGCTGTTTCTATTTCTGGTGTATGTAAATAACCGCCTGGGCGGGTGAATTCGGAAAATGTTTGCCAGTAGTTTGATGATACCGCGGTTATTATGGTTGGGGCATCGTAGGTGGCGCTCTTGGAAGGTTGTTCGCGTGCAGCGGACCAAATGTCTTTGTGGTGCATTCATTATTAACTACCGAGTGCTAAGTGGAACCCATACTTAATCAACTATTAAGTACAGTATAATTTTGTGTGGCTCATCTGGGGAAACTATTAATATTTTGAAATGTCAAAAAATAATCATTAGATGTTTGCTGCGTTTCGCACCTAGGAGCTCTTGTAAAAGGGACCAGGGTTTACATGAATTTCTTGTACCTAGGAACCAAGGGTAGAAAATAATTCGAAATCCCACTACCCTATTCTGCCTTCTATGAAAAAAGGGCATATTTCAGAGTGGTGAGGGCTTATCTAATGCTACCGCAAAATATAAAATGTATCAAAATGTAAATCCTTTTAAAAGAATAGTTTGTTAATTTACCTTAAGTTACACAATGTGTTAATTGTTGTTTATTTTTCTTAACATTGTTTTTAAACTGGTATTTTCTAATTTCAATGATTTATTTAAGAATGCTTGTTACTATACTAGTAAATATTTCTTATAGTGTACATATAGTTTTTTCTTTTCTTTTTGTAACGTTGGTTTGTCATTTTCTATAATTTGGTTGGCAATAAAAGGATTAATTTTTATTTATTATTGTTATTATTATTAATATTATTTACTAGCGTAACCTTACTACAATATTGAGTCTTTGATAACTTATTATAGCTTTCTTCTCTATTCATGAAAAAGTTATCGACAAGGATGTTGCGCAACTCGTCATTATTTCAGACGTTCAGAATTGTTATTGATAACCAAGTTTAATTAGGTTTTATAAATATTTTTTGTTTAATATAACGTTTAGTAGTTTTCACCATTAGAAAATATTCTGATTATATTTCAACCCAATTCAACACAAAACATCTAAGTTCAAATAGTTTTGTGTGGGTTTTCTTGCTTCTAGATTGCCACCTATATGTGCAGTTTTCTTATTTAATTTCTTTAAAAATCTCGTTATAATTATCTTTGAAATTTGCATATAAATCCCGCTAAAATAAAACAACTTTGGATATCAAGTTTCGTCTATAAAAAGGTAAAAGATCATAGAAATAAGACCCACGATAAAAAATGGTAAATTCTGACCCTTCCTATCCCCGTTATCAATTTCTCATTTGACAAGGGAAAAAGCTTCTATGAAAACATCCTGAATATTGCAAAAAATGACGCGAATATCCAAGTGGGTCAAGAAGAAAAGTAAAATCGGATATTCGAAAGGTTTTTTTTTTTAGATGGAGGGTAAGAAAATTGCATTTCGTCTTTTAATAAAAGCATGGAAAAAGCTTCTTTATTAGGGTAATATTGCAAGCTCCTAATAGAAAGTTTTTTTTTGCTAGAGGGCAAACATATTTTTACTATTGGATTTGACTAAGTATATATTTATTATTAATACTAATAATGATAATTTGTTTAGTTCTTTAGCTATTTTAAAAAGCATTTTAAAGTACTTATGCTCCCTTTAAATTGTATGAGTTTTCATGATCAAAATATACCATTAAAAGAATTTTAGAAATGTTTTTATTTTCTTTTTTTTTTTAAAATTGGAGGCTTTAGGATTTGACACAAACAACCTTTATAAATGAGCAAAAGTGGCTGTGGCAATTATTCAACTGGAAAAGTTACTGAAAAGATCCGCGTGAAATTGTTTTCCGCCTTGTCCTTAAATTAAAAACAAAAGCTTCGGCAAAAGGAGAAAAACTTTTAATGAAAACGGGACTGAGCTCGTAAAGACGAGACCTATAAAATATATATTTACTTATGGCCTTTGCGTAGGAAACGAGGTATAAAATGCATTGTTTAAACATAAAAATAAATCTTGTTAATATAAATTACTAATAAAAATTCATAAAAGCTTCTTAACAGTTTATACAGAAATGCAGATCTGCTAAAAGTTTTTAATGAACTTTTAAAATCACCTTCCAGGTGCTGCGTCTGTTGTTTTAAAATTAAAATTGCTCCCCTTTTTAAGATGATTGTTCTGTAAAATTGCAATGTAGGGGCGTTAATTAATTATCGTCTTGAGATAATTAAAAAGAATTTTGTTAAAAAATTTTGATGTTTAATTTATATAAGAAAAGTTTGTTTATTAAAAGGTTCCTACTCTTAGAATATTGTAGCATTTTTCCAATAGTCAACTAATTTATTTAGACATTTCACTACGAAAACACGATCACTCACGACTACTAGAGAAATATATTTCTACCGTATTTATTTACAACTATTAAATTTCGTGCCAATATTCCGAACTCCACTGAACTGACAACTGACTTCTGTTGGTTATGCAGCTTCATATATACTCGGCAGAACGATGTTCTGGAAGATTTTCGCTACACCTTCGAGATGTGCGGTGTGCCACGTGTCATTCCGGATTGATCGTGTATCAGCATGTTTCTTGGTATTTACAAAATTGTTATATTATACAATATATAATTGATAATTAGTTATTATAAATTACTTGACATTATACATCTAAGTACATGCTTAGTAATCGTAGACAGGATACTAAATATCCTAATTGGGTGCCCGCTAGGCTATTTTTCTCATAACAATGAAATAGATTTAAAGCCGAATTTTTTACTCAAAAGTCATCGTGACAAAAGTATATTACTTAATTGTAATCATTACAAATCATCATTCAACACCTATATTTGTCTGCCATCTGATTTTTGTGCAACTGGTTACGAATTCACTATTTGAGTATCTAATTTAATCTAATCGTTTGAAGAAAATGAATGCCAGACCTTATATGCGTTTGTTAGAAAAATAAAAAGTATTTTTTTTAAATTTGCTTACAGTAAAGAAAAGTTTTATTAAGAAAATTGTTATTACTATTACGTTATAGTTATAGAACCATGCCAGTGCATTTCCATAAGCGGTAAATACTTAACAATAAAGTAGTTAGTTATAAAACGCAAGCCTTACCGCCTTGCAACGACTATATAAATGCCTAGTATAGTCTGTACAGACAGCATTTCATTACGTGTAATTGTGCTAGTAACATATAGTATTTCAAATAACTATTATTTCATATAATGTATATTCCCTACACTTCTATGGTTTCTATACTAAAATTCAATTAAACAAATCTTAAAAGCCATAAAGCTACAATTCCAGCAAAAAAATTAACGTAATTAATAAAAAACTCGGACAAGCGAAAGTGACAGTGCAAGGGCCACTCCCGTGTGGGGTAAACACGTGACCAACGTAGGTTGTTAACGCACGTAAATTAAAGGACCGAAAAGGGAGTGGCACACGAGTAACTTTTCACCCCTTCAATGCCCTTCAGCTAGATACTATCTGCACGAGGGTGTTTTGTTACGTTAGTCAATGGGCTACGGACGGTTTGCGCTAGAGGTGTAAAAATCCTTTTAGACCTGATTAAACTTTTTATGCGGATATGGCTCATAAACCCCCAACAAAATCCTGCCACAAGCTAATAGCATAAATGAGCCACTTTGATCAGGAATAACTAAGTGAGATGCAGAATGCCGATAAACTAAGGATACTTAGACCCAAGCTCCAAAAAGCCAAAGTGGCTTATTGCGCACAAAATTACTGACTAAAGCAAAGTTTATAGAATAAAATACTATATATAAGTTTATAATATATATATTATATATATACATGTAAACTTTGACTAAAGTCACTTCAACTATGGCTCTGAGAAAAACTCACCAAAATACTGTCACTAAACGGCTAAAGTGAATAATAAATGTGCAAAACTTATAGATAACATAACAACAAATTACTCTAATCTAATTAAAATTCCCAGAATATATCGAATAATAACCATTGAGACGAAAGTTGATTCATAGAAAAAAATAATAGACTTGAAGAAATCTACATAGGGGACCTAAATGCAGAAAACATTAATACAAGTGCTCAAAAGCTAATGATTGGGATTACACTTTGACAAACTTTGACGCTTTATATTCGGATTTTATTGGCACAATACAGGAAGCAGTAAACGATACACTTCCAGTTTGTCACAAGTCCTTGTGTGGTTCAAAATATTCTTGGATAAAAAAAAAGTAAAACAAGCATAAATATGAAACATAGCCTATTAAAAAATTTTACTTGCTAGAGGTTATCACGATTGGCAGATTATAAAAATAAACGAAATAGAGTCATACAAATTTAAAAAAAAGAAAAAACTTCATATATTAAAATAAATATTGAAAAAAATAAGGAAAATGGAGAAAAATATGGAAACTTTAAAAGAGTTAGTTGGAGGTAAAAAACAACAATGAGTTTTCAAATGTAAACTTTGGAAACTATGATAATGCAATAGAAGAATATTTAAACAATTATTTTGCTATCAGTCTTGAGGAAATATGTGAAAGCATAGAGAAACAACAATGATCACCAACTTTTACTAAAACTTATTTTATCTTATTAAGGTTCAAAGCTATAAATCTTCGAATATTAAATAAAATTGGATGTGCTTTGAAAATAAAAGTAATAGTGATAAAATAGCAAACATAAAGCCTGTAAAGAATTTGTTTTTCGTGATAGTTTATACTTTTTTTCAAGCATATTTAATCTGCGATAAAAATATGTTGTATTCCAAGTGACTTGAGAAGTAGTATTATGGTGCCAATAACAGAAATCTCACCGATTAAGACTTTAAGGGAATTAAGGCCAATACATCTGTTACCTGTGATTGATAAAATTCTGGAAATTGCGATTTATGAACAGTTATGCGAATAGTTATGAGAACACTAAACTATTATTATTATATGATCAATCAAGATTTAAAAGTAAACACTCCTGCGAATCCGCATTGTAGTATGTACATGCAGTTTGCAGAATGGCAATGAATGTATCAAAAATAACTCTAAGTGATTTTATTGACTTAAAACTTATTGATATGTATATTTTATTTAGTTACTTCAATATAGAGTCAAAAATGATGCATGGAAGGTATTTTTTAAGATATATTTCAGCAAACTAAAATTTATAATGTTACGTCAAATAAGCGAAGAATAAATGAATGGGTACCTCAGGCCAGTGTATTAGATCCCTTAATGTTTATTATATACAGATTAGCGAATGGATCACTATATAAAGTTCCCAACAGGCGAGATGTTGCAACGCCGCTGCCATGACAATACGCTGGTGTTCGAGGTTCGAACTTTATTATTGTAAATTTTATTTTAGTAAGCATTTGGCATTTGTGGGAGTTGTATCTCTGGCAGAAAAATTAAGAAAAATATTACGCAGCATTGGTAAAATATTTTTCTATTGCAGGAATTACATTAACAATAATTTGTTTTATGCTGTGCATTGCATATTAAAAATTAAAGCGTTTTTCTTATTAAAATAAATTATAAATTTCAATAAAAATAGAATGTAAATGTTATAAAAAAAAAATAAAAAATAAAACTCTAAATACTTAATCTAGCAACAAATTTTTTAAATAAAAGGCTCAAAAAAACCTTCTTCTTTAGCTAAACAAAAGGCTAGGCTATCGTATAAGCTGTTTCTTACCTTGAAAAGAGTTTGAGGTAAAATGGAGTTGGCAGAATCAACAATATTGTTTCTCAACTCTAAATTTGTTGGTCTACTATTATGTTGTTTATAATTAATAGTGTCCTTAAGATAACCCTACAAATAAAAGTCATTTAGTGACAAATCGGAGAATCTTGGAGGTCATTTAAAATTGCCAGTTTCAGAAATAAGGCGGTTAGGAAAAGCATATGTAAAAAAATATTTTACTCTAACCGTATTATGAGCAAGACAGCTACGTTGTTGAAAATAAAATGATCCCAGGTCTATATCAGGGAGGAGTTGAACGGCAGAAAGAACTTGGTTTTGTAGGAACTTAAGGTATTTTTCGACGTTTAACGTATCATAAATGAAAAATGGCCCAATAATATGGCGCCCAAAATACCAGCCAAAACATTCAACTTTTGAGGGTACTGAGTACGGAACTGAAAACTTCTGTGCTCGTTTTTCTGAGACCAGTAACGAACAATGGAAGGATTGTTTTTACCATGCAACGGGAAAGAGGACTCATCTAAAAACAAAATAATTTATAAGAAATTTTCATTTTCATTTGCCTTTTCCATCATGGAATTCCTTCACAAAATGCCATTCTTCGCCTGGCATGCGCAAAGAGCTCCTGTGTTTTGGAATATTTAAAACATTTGTATCTATGTTTTTTCCAAATATTCGTCACAGTTTTATGGTGCATACCCAGTTCTTCTCCAACACTTGGCACTACAAATCATTTCTGCTCGCCCTTCTATCTCCTGTACCCTTTCAATAGGTTCTTAAGCTTTGATGTAGCAATTTCTACGTTCTTGAAGGTGAAAAGATCTCTTAAAGTTTGACACGATATTTAAAATAGTTTTAACACAAAGAATCTATTTTCAAAATTTACTGAAAATAAATCCCTCTATTGTACTGCCGAATTGCCTCCATAAAACTATGTAATCAATTGAACTTTTTCGGAAGGGGCATAAACAGCGAAGTTGATAAATATTTAAAAAAAAAATTGCGCAGTATGCAATCATACAGCAAAATGAGGTTTGGTGATTGTGCCGTGCCGAAACTAGCAAATCAGGCGGTCGGAATATACCACGCCGCTTATCAACCAGAAAATAAGCGAGAAGCGGTATTGCCATTTATAAAACCTATGTGTAGTCTTCTATTCGCCAACCTGTATATTATTGATATTCATACAAGATTGCATTTACAAATTTTGAGTTATTTACGACGATTTGAAGTAGTGAATTGCATCAAAAGCAAAAGGTATGTTTATTGAAAAAGGTGGGTTCTTCTGTCGCATCTCCTCTAATTTGGCCCAATGTATTTAATTTATCTAACAGTAGTTATTTCCTCATTTTTCCTATGCATGCTCTCTGTTAAGTGTTTGTAATAAAACATATATACCAAGACTACAAATACAGCTAAATAAAATGATGTGAATTATTTTAATTTATACTATATACGCGAATTGACGAAATGTTAAGTAGGCTTAATTGGTTAAATGTGGAGGACCTTATTAAGAAGCAAGCAAGTTTAGTTTTATTTTATAAAATCGATTACAGTTTACAACCAAGCTGTCGAAAAAGCTACTTGGAACGAAGATTACGTTTTCATACATTGATATTCCATTATATCTAATCGCCATCTTAATATCGGCAAGGTAGCAACAACTGCTTTGCAGAAGAGTATTTTTTATGAAGGGGTTCATTCATATATTCATTCATATAACATTAGCATATGAATTGAAAAAACGTTCCAAATATGTTGATCTTTAGTACTATATTTTACGTGATGCTGTAGATTTTGTGTTATTGCTTTTTATAAAACGTATAACCAGCATCTTTGTGACAATGAATGAATTTTTCGATTTAGTACTAAGTTAAGTACTAAGGAACATATTTTTAAATAATTGGTACTATGTACTAAATGATGTGATTAGCCAAGTGCTAAGGGAATAAATATTTCATTAAAAAAAACATATTAATGTTTAGAGGTACCTAAGATGACTGCTAATGGTAATTTGAACTAATGTTAAAGGTTCTTAAGAGCTTAAAGCTAGTAATCTTTAGTTGCGTCCACTACAGTTCTAATTTGCGGCTCGACAGCAGCACCTTTGATGAGAAAAGAAATCGCAAACTTGATTATTAGTGGAGAGAACTGTATAATTTCTCTCACTATCAAAAAAAATTTATTGAGGTACTCAAGTAAGCTAGAAATCGTACTATTAGCAGATAATGTGAAAACAGTAGTGGAGGGGTAAGGTTTTCCTGAATCCTCAATATCTAAGAAGAGTGCAACTCTTTACGTTACACCACGTAGAACCGTCTAACTGATTCTACTTTGTATTTCGAAGGACCACAACCATAGGTTGAATTTTATCCCAGGAAAGGCAAAAGTTAGATTTAAACACACTTAAGAGTAACTACTTTACAACCGCCTTTAATGTTGTAAAAAAAAATCAGTTTTTTACATAGCACTACTTCAAATGCATAATACTTCAAATTTATTTACCAAACACTTATATTTAAGGGTAGAGCAAAATTCTAATACTAAAATTACTTTTACCTTTAACATTATCGTTAAGCACGGTTCATACTTATTAGTGAATAGCGTATTTGTTGCGAATATTTAATTGTGACTTTGACAGTGGTTGGACTCGGTTAACAATGAAACATACATTTTTATTTTATTTTCAATAATTTTTTTATTTAATAAAAGAAGCTTTAGTATTCTGAGGGTAATAAGAGTCGAAACATTTTCCTTTTGAGGTTGCAATATTAAGTGGCAAAGTTTCTTATTAATTAAAATGCAGAAGTTGGCCGGATGATAAAAGACCAAATTGAACATTTTTACATGACTGTAAAATGTAAAAACTTATTTAAACATTTTTGATAAATTTAAAAATATAAACAACATTTTCTAAACATTTTAACCATTCAGGTTAAACACGATTAAACACCGAATCTCTTGCTGGGGCGCTCCTTTATTCAGGAAAAAAAACTGTAATTTTACCATCCCTCGGGAAATATCCGCTTCTTATCGTATAGTCTAGCCTGGATAGCGGCACTCGTTATTGCGTTATGCTAGGTCCAGCATGGCGGAAAATACTGCTGGGAGCCATTTTCAAAATTACGTTCCTTTTCTGCAAAAATAATTTTTAAATCACTTGCCATCTTTTATGTTCAATTTTCTCGTATTACGTCGTTACGCGACGGTTTTATACGATGGATGTGCTATGTATAGAGAAAACTCTTCTGGTACATTAAAATAAAACCATTAAGGATGCTTTCAGAAATACTTGAAGTATCTGACAATATTTTAAAAAATAGTAAAGTTCATATTTATAAAAACATTCTAGAACAAGTAATTTATTGTGTTGTTTATAAAAGAAACTCAGTATGCCTTAACCACATGAAGGCATAATTACACTATTAGACGTTGAAAACCATAAAAGCTTCTTTAAGTTTCCCCATACGAAAGTAGCAAAAAGGTATAGAGATATACCTACTGGGCTTGAGTGTCTTAACTAGTAACCAATTTTGTTCAGAACAATTTTTGATAAATTTCTTTGCTGCATATATTTTAAAAATTTTACCTTACTTATTCTTTGTATGTACTATTATATTATTCTTAGTATACTTATTTATACTATTAAAATTAGGATTCAATTTATTTTTGGCAATAAAATCAGTTTAACACCTTCCTCAATTATGCAAGATGATTTCCTGCCTGTGGGCCTAAAATTACTTTGATTTCTCGGCTCAGGTAGACATATAGTAAATATCGTTTATTTTCGTTGAAGCTTGTAAAAACTTCCTAAGATATTTCTGAATGAGGCGTAAAAATAATTTAAGCTGTTTCTTAAATTATTATTAATAAACCCGAGATGAAAGATTTTTAAAATTTTCTTTAGCATGGTATATATCTTCTGGTAGTTGAACATGTATAAACATTGATTGCAGAAAAAACAATAAGAGATCAAAAATTTGTTTTCTTAAAAAATAACAGATTTAAAGGTTTTCTAGCATTTACGTAATTAGAATTTTCATTTTCAACTATTTTGTAGATATAGTATATCTTACACGATTTACGTATTTTATATATTTTAAAAGCAGTCCATACCATGCTCTACACTGAATTGCTGGAGGATAAATGAAATATCGTATAACAGGTCAGATGCACACAGACATTGAAGAATTTTATAGCAAGATGGATAAAAATCACTAAAAAGGATCAAATTACGATAATCATGCGGGATCTAAATACTAAAGTTTGATATAGTGCAGATGGCTTGGCTGTCGGCGATCTTAATAAGAGAAATTCTTGAACTAACCGGCTTGTGCAATTTTGTGATGAGTATACTCTTTTCATCTCCAATAATTTCTTTAAGCAACATCCCAGTAGCTTATATATCTGGATATCACCTGCAGACGGCCAAGATAGAATAAAACGAAATAAGAGAGATTACATAATGGCTGGCGTCGAAATCAAATAGTACGTTAAATCAGTAAAAACACATCCCAAAACAGATGTCAGTAGCGATCACAACCCGGTTATTATGGCCTTCAGAATGAAACGTTTTACAAAAGTGAAACACAACACTTCACGACATGGAATTCCAGACTACACTCTTAACTGGTCACATACCTAGTATATCACGGATACGTGGGATGAAATTAAGAACAACATAGTAAAAGTTCAGGAACAGGACATTGGGAACATTAAGGAAAACAAAAATAGAAAGGAATGGATGACAAAAGAAATTCTGGAACTGATAACGGAGAAAAGGAAGTGCAAGGGAATACCTCTGAAGTATAAGAAGATAAACAGACGATACCGTGATCCTAGCAGATAACAAATCAGACTTTCAAAAATGAAGAACCATATTACACAACACAGTGAATGATAAGAAATACACATGAAAACTTCCAAGATCAAATTAGTCGTTTTCTCCAAGGTACATATCGGCGAAACACTTTTGGCAGAAATGGCAGAAATATTGAACAGCTATGATCCTTTACAGATCTTGGCTCTATAATCAATTCGCTCTACGACCCGAAGTGGCAAATACGTTATAGAATAGAGCAAGCCAGAAAAATGTTCAATAGAATGTAGCAGTTCTTCAACAGTCTTGATTTGAGTATGCAGCTCAGAATGCGCATGGTCAGAATGCTAAATATGCAGTGTATTACTGTAAGGTTGTGAAGGCTGGAATTAAGATCCAATAACTGAGAGAAGGACCGGGGCTTTTGAGATATATGTATACCGTCGTAATATATGTATAATATATATATATATTATATATATATATATATATATATATATATAAAATTAGTAAATTTTCCCTTAAACCGAAAGTGACAGAAGATATAAATGTATAAATGATAAGCGTTTACGTAGCCTAAAAAAATTATTGGAGATTTTTGGCTCTACAATATCTCAACATATTATACATATAAATTTACATATCTTTCAATTGACCGACACCCAAATGGTATATTAAAGCTGGGATATTGACACAATGACTACGTAATGACCCTTAGTTCAGAAGAGCTCGAATGGTGGAGATTATTGTCAAAACAAACATTCGAAGTTTGTCGACCGTGAGAAATGCAAAGCTGGGTTGGGGTGATAACGACTGTTAGTGGCTGCTTAAAAAGCTGCCTAAAGGAAGGTCTAATTGAAATTTTGTGACTGTAAGCAGTTTTTAATAGGTTGCTTATGATTATTATTGCGAGGGTCGTATAGAGGTGTGCAGTGGAGATCCGGGATACAGGAAGAAATTATTTATTTAGTTAGTATTTTCCTAATACTAAAGAAAATAATAAATGTTACATATAATAATAATGGTTTGATGATGTTTTAATGAAAATTATTTGGTCAAATAATTGAGATTTTTTTAATATAAAATATAGCAGTTTCAATATACAATAAAAGCTCTTTATTCGCGATTCTTTCATTCGCGGATCGAATCAGTATGTCGGTGCATGTATATTAATAACAATGATTCAAATAGGTATTCAACGGAATATCCTTTGTAAACGCATCGTCAAATGGACGAATAAAAAAGTAAAATTGACCTTATGACACCCATATCCCAACTATAGCCAAAGTATATTGTTAAATCATATCGCCGCTGTACTGATTCGTTTGACACAGCCCGCTCTGACTGCAGAAAATGACGAACAATCTGTGCAAATTCAAACTTTGACTGCAAACATAGCCGAAATTACAAATGAAATAGGACGAGATGGGTTCGAACAGAATCAAGTGACATTCAGACGTTGCTTGAATCGCAAGATGAAGATTTGACTGAAACAGACTTGGAGAAAATGTTAAATTCGCAGCCTATTGAAGAAGAGGCTTCAACAAGCACTGGACACGTGACATTTAATTCAAAAAATCTTAGTGAAGGTTTAAGAATGCCAAATGAACTTTGTGATTTTTTTATCAAAATTGATCCATCTATGGAACGAATTCTTTTTTTTAAGAGGCAAATTGCTAATTCCACTGCTGAATATCAGTATGAATTGAAGGAGCTTTTAAAAAATGCCAAGCAAAAAAAAATTACAAATTTCTTTAAGCCATTGCCGAAGCCTGAAGGTAATAATTAATCAATATGGTCAAAACCTTCAATTAAATTAATTTTTTATATATATGTATGTATGTACTTGTTTATTATTTTGCCACCTAGGAACGTATCCCCTATAATCCCATATAAATTACCATTCCATATTCACGGTTTCTTTATTCGCGGCATATTTACGGAACCTATACCCCGCGAATAAAGAGCTTTTACTGTATCACACACTTGATTTTTAGAAGATAGTAAATTGACATTTGTTCCTTATTTTGATAAGATTGTCAATAAGGGTATGCGTAATCTTGGTGTTGTCATCCGTAACTCTGGTAAATTGTCTGTCTTTTGTTTCAAGATGCTCTACTATTCAATTGTTTGTTCTGGACTTGAATATGCCTCACCTGGATGGCAACTTTTTTATTCTAAATATATGGAAGCAATTGAAGCTGTTCAAAAAGAATTTCTTCGTTCCCAAGCCTAGCTTCAAGGCTGACATTAATATTTACCAGAATTATAAGATAATAGAGGATATATTTAACATTGATAGTCTTAAACCAACGAGGACTTGATCAGATTTACCTACATTTTATAAGATAATAAATGATAATTTATTATTGCCGTGATATTTTGAAAACTGTTCGATTCAATGTCAATATCAGAATCTTTCGTTTGCCTTTCCATGCTAATTATAGATTCTAAAATATGATTATTATGACCGTTTGATTAAATAGCACAATTTTCGTCTTTTAATCGATTAATTAATTAGAGTTTATACAAATAATATCGCATTTTATCAGTATACAGGGTGACCACGGTAACTTTGGCAAAAATTGTAGGGTAGGTAGGGGCTCCATAGGCAAGTATTTTGAGCATAGGAACCCATGTTCGGAAAAGCCCCAATTCGGAGATGGGGCTTTTTTAAAATTGGACCCTTCGCGGCAGGTGGGTAGGCAACCCAACGTACACGAAAAGTACACGTTTTTTACTTTTTGTGAATACCATGTATTTTTTTGTTAATGACAATGATAAATTTTTGACGGAAACTTCACCCTGACTGACAGGAAAAAAAAATCTGTTTCTTGCACGTTTGTATGAGAAAAAGTAGACGATGAACCGGCTAACTTTCCGCGAGCTTGCTGATGTGCATCTAGTTTATGGAGCTACAGGCAGCAATGCATTGGCGGCTCAGCGCTTGTACGCTCAGCGATTTCCACAGCGTGACCAGGTACACCGCAGCGTAAATGTCGTAAATGTCGACCGCACACTACGGGAAACGGGATCATTTCAAGTAAGTCTTGTTCTTTAAAAGTATTTTTTTATTACCAAAGTATAAATTTATTGTAAGTCATTTATACGGGACTGTTAACTAGGTACAGCAGGAGCGAGGACGACTGCGTCTACCACGTGATGGACCTGAAGATGCTGTAATGGCACGTATTGCCGACAATCCCCAAAAGAGCATTCGTCAGGTCGCTTCCGAAGTGGGTTGCAGCCACGGGACGGTATGGAATATCTTTCACGACAACAATTTAAACCCATTTAAATTGAAGAAAGTTCAACATCTCTTTCCTGACGATCCCCCTCGGCGCCTTTACTACTGCCAGTGGTTAAACCAACGCATTGGGGAAAATCCTGATTTCCTGCGGTATGTTTGTTCCACCGACGAAAAGGGCTTTTCTAGAGAAGGTATGTTCAACGCCCACAACAACCACTTCTGGTCGGAAGAGAACTTGCATGCCATGCATGTCCGAGGATATCAAAAAAAGTTTTTTGTTAATGTTTGGGCTGGCATTGTCGGCGACCACTTGCTTGGTCCATACGTTCTACCCGCCCGCTTGAATGCAGAAAATTATTTGATATTTCTCCAAGGCCAGTTACAGGAATATTTTGAAGATTTGCCCCTACAGATTATTAATAACATGTGGTGGCAGCACGATGGTTGTCCTACGCACTGGCCAAGGCCGATCCGGGACTATTTAGATTTAATTTTCCCCAATCGTTGGACGTGGGGGTCCCATAGCGTGGCCACTGATGTCTCCTAATCTTACGCCACCAGATTTCTTTCTGTGGGGCACCATGGAAGAAATGGTGTATCAAACACCACTGGATTCGGAGGAGGACTTAAGTGCGCGAATCGTAATGGCCGCAGAGTTCATTCGAGAGCAGCAGGCTATTTTCGCTCGAATGCGAACTTCATGGCACCAACGGATCGATAAATGCATCCAGGAGAACGGGCAGCACTTCGAGCATCTGTTGTAGTGCCCCTGTCCATCATTTTGTTTTTGTTTTATTTTCTTCGTCTTATTTTAATCCTGTCCTGTTTACTTTAATAATTTTAGTTTTATGAGTTATCTCCGGTATTTTTTGTGGAGAGCTTTATTGCAATTATTACATCTTTTTGTTTTTAAACTAAAGCGTTTAATTTGTGGCTCGTGTACGATAGGTCAGGCCAGGATTGCCTTATTGCTTTCCCATCTGGCGCAAAAATTTCAATTTTAAAACAACCGCTCAATTTACAACATTTGATCCGACTAGTGCGGTCTGTGCAGATATAAATCGTGATTATTTCCTTAACCGCCAAATAGGCGATTTCAAAGTCAACCTGACATTTGACAAACTATACATGGTATTCAGAAAAAGTAAAAAAAAAACTTTTCGTGTACGTTGGGTTGCCTACCCCCCTGCCGCAAAATGTCCAATTTTAAAACAGCCCCATCTCCGAATGGGGGCTTTTCCGGACATGGGTTCCTATGCTCAAAATACTTGCCTATGGCGTCCCTACCTACCCTACAATTTTTGCCAAAGTTACCGAGGACACCCTGTATGATATCTTTAATATTTTTTAAATAATTGGTTTTTGTACTTATAAATATTTATTACTGTTCCTTACCCTATACTAATTTATTAATAAATTGCGCAAACTTGCAACAATTTGTATCAAAATTACCGTGGCCGCAAATACAATACCCAAAACGAACACTAATTGATTGATTAATTATTAGAGTCGCCCGAGTTTAACGTGCATCGTATACCTTCCATACCCTCGTGGCTCATTGTTTTCCGAACTCACGATTCCTGCCGATGTCGTCCGAACGTAGCCGGAAACGCACCCGCGAAAGCAGGAATACGAGGCAGCGGGATCCCGGGCAGTGTGACGTCACACGCGGAAAGATCCTGTTGTCGCGTTTCTCTTCTCCTTTATTTCGCACAAACCAAATCCGTTCCGTCCCTTTTGACATCCTGCCGGCTTATTACGCGATTTCCGTCAATTTTAAACCGAATTTCCTATACTGAAGTTTTAACAATTTTTGTTGTAAGAGTGTCAATTATAACGGATTAGTTAATTGCTGTTACTATATAGTGTCAATTTTATAAACTGTTCTACAAGTTTCTGCATTTATCATAAATGACTTTAAGATAGTTTTAAAACCGACGAGAAAAAAAAATGTTTAAAAATTGGAAATTTGGGAGCAAACAGGTAGGTAAAACAAAGCACTTTTATGTGCGGGCGGTGGAAAAACTGAATTGGGTGGGTTACGGGAACGTAGAGTAGGAAAGGTCGTTGTTCCCGACTTGCATTGACTTGATTGGACCGGTATTGAATCTCTATCCTTCGGTTCTCTCTGTTTTGTGATGTGAGAACCTTGATGTATGACTTTAAATTATTAGTTTTAATGAATTAATAAAGAATATTAGACACAATTAGTAGAGACTAGCGAATTGAATGTTTAATTACATTTTTAAAACAAATAAAGTGCTTTAAAATTAGGTTAACAATTTGACATATTTATCTTATTTGTATCTCATTGGATATGGGTTCTCAACTCTCTAGGATTGTACAAATTTTATTTTTGTCTTTACCATGACGTAGAAGATTTTTGCATCTTATTACAATGTGAAAAAAAAAATTTGGCAATAATTACATAAGATACAACAAGAGACAAATATTGTTGACAATAAGTCCAATATATTAACTGAGACCGTCTCTCGATTTGAAGTCTCTACCCGCAGCAAATATGCATGCTTACATGAAAGTGCAATATATAGTTGAACATATTGTTAAAATATCTTCAGTTTAAATTTCCCTACTTGCTTAGCCGAATATTATTAAAATCTCTAATTCCTCATTCTCAGATCCCTTTTCTCTACTTTTTGATATTTGTCAAATTTTTGTACACTGCAATTAAATTTTCTCGTGTAGTTGCTTATTAAGACTTGTGATTACATTGTCTTGGTTTTGTTGTATCAAGTTGCCAATATGCTGGACCTAGCGGAGAAGTTTTTATACCTTTAATAGCCGTGGTTGTTTTGTTCGTAATATATTGTAACGTAATTCAGAAACACAGTCCTTTTTGGAACGCGCTTACTCTAGTAAGATACATTCACGCATTTTTTTTTATTGACAACGTCAAAAGTTTGACCCGGCTCGCGTTGACTGTCATATAATTGTTTCTAGAGTAAAAACAAAACTGATTAAAATGTTACGAAATGCAATCCCTTTCAAAGAGCTTTGGAATAATTTGGAAATGCTTAGAATTTTCTACATTGTTTTTGCCAATTAATTAATAAAATAAATTTGGTGCTACTATATTTTATTTAAAAAAATGCAAAAATGTATCTGTACCTATTAGTATAGATGAAGTATAAAGTTTATTTTTATCTTAAAACATTGAAAGGCTAGAAGTTGCATACCGTGGAACTATGGACAGTTTGTTTGCTTGCAACATGTCTGATGCAATCCCAAATGCTTGTGTAGAAATTGCAAAAAAAAAACTTTATAATATCATAAAAAATTGTCACTTAATTTGACAGATCCAAAACAATACTATTATTCCTCCTTAATAAAATATAAGATTTTTAAAGAGTATATGCTTTAAATATAAGTAATATTACCGTTTTTGAACTATTTTTTTTAACGCACTTTGATAGAATAAAGATACCTACCAAATAAGAAGCATTTTTATGTAAATTAAATATTTAATAGATTTCTTAATAATTCATGTTTTAAGATACAAATTTTTAACATTTTGCATAATTTTATTGTATTAAACAAATATCAGTTTTACATCACTTCATTTTACTTTACACTTCACTTATTTTATATCACATCAGATAATATATACAGCGGGCATATACAGCTATACTGTCCCCTTAAATAAGTCAGTTCAAAGGGAGAGTATTGCTTTATCGGAAACTCATTTACCTATTATCTTTATTAAAAATACATGATAACTGTAAATAGGTGTCAATATTAAGAATATACTCTTATTTCACTTATACTCGTATTTTACCCACACACATTCACATCTCAGTTTTTATTTAGGCATATTTCTAAGATACCCTATTCTAGGTTTACGAAGATGTTTCCCTATGATGTGATGTTATGAAAATATTGGATTTAATTATTTTTTTTTCAGTATTGTTCACAAAAACACTCAAATGAGACCTTTTTTCTTTTTCATCCAGAAACTAAATAAAAAACACAGAACCTCACAAATGCCGAGTGTAAACACAAAGCCGTTTGACTTTGACAATATGACATTTTCAGACACACGTTTTATTTTTAATCCAAAATCCAATGCAAACAACTTATATTATATGTTAATGTATAGCTAAAAATTTCCTATTTTATAATTATTTGTAAACTTGACAACAGAGATTCGGTAAATATGGATGTAAACAAAACAACCCTTTGTAACTGAGCTCATATTGAACACAAAGTTGTTGTTTACTGACACTAGTCTTTCAAAAATCTAACATTTTTATAAAATAAAATTTTATAACATAACATAATATACAAAACTACTTACAGATTTTAACACAAATATATATAGTGATATACAAGATATACAGTATTGTAATTTACACAACTACATTTACTATAATTCAGCTTCACTCTTACTATCGTCATCTAAGTGGATAATTATCCTCTCATTGGGTCAATATTTAAGTAAGATTTTTCAACGTTTTACGCAGTTTTCTTAACTTTTTGTTTTTATACTTTTAAATTTGGATTGAATTAATTCTATAACAGAAGAATTTAAAAGTTAAAGTAATATTATTATGATAATCGCCAAGTGAATGGCTTTGTCTGACAGTGCTAAAGCATTTGGTAGAAGTCTGTCGTTTGTCCCAGCATGAATTATAGTAATTCCCTTACCTTTATTAGATGGAGCTTTGGTTCTGCACTTGCCCGATGTGTCTACCCAGACTTTATCTAGAACTTCCTGAATGCCATACCACGTCTCATCTAAATAAACAATATCCCGTCCAGCCTGTCTATATTCATGGACTGCTGTCAGGTATTCCATTCTCCATGTTTTTAGTTAATTAATGACCGACATAATGAGTCGCATCAATTTTTTTAATTTTGAAACTTTTTAAGGATACGTTTTCGGAGGGTCTCACGACAACATCTTACTACTGCGTTGTCTTTTTTTAATCCTTGCAGCAAGGTATCCAATGTGGGAATCATTTGTTCGCTGTATATAGCATACATTTTTTTCCTTTTCCATCTTCCGCTTTGAGACTACTGGTTGGCTAATGATTTTCCATACTGTGTTAACTGTTCAAATCTGCTGCTTTTTTACTGCTATATATTTTGAAAAACCACATTCTAGAAGAATAGTATAAACATCAAAATTTACTTTTTTGTGTCAATCGATAAAACATCATACTTTAACTGTTTTTTATCGTCGTCTGTCTCCGCAGAATCCGCAGATCCACTTTGAGTACTGATATCTTCCCATGGACAAAACATTTTTAATTTGCAACAAGTATTTTCATAGCCACACAAATACAAACATCTAAGTGAATTATACAACAAACCATCGGCATGTAAACTTTAAGTACCTTTTCAGCATCTATTTTAGCTACTTAGATTATAATTTTTCTAAATTACCTATAAAATAAACAATATTTAGTATAATCTGAAACAAAAATAATTGCAGATATAATTATTAATTTATAATTAGATATTATATTCTGAACCTAAACTTATAGCGCTACTTAATATTTTAGAAAAGAAACATAACGACAAAAACTATGAGAATATTTAACGTATTTAGATTTTCATAACACTGCTCCCCTCTTAAGTTTGATCGTCCTAATCAATCAACACTTCCAGGGTTAAAGATAGGCCACCTTAGTAATGATAAAAGATAGTTGGAGGATATTTACAATTTTTATTTTCGTTGAAGGACGTCAGTGGGCCTGGTACACCACATCGTTGATTCTTGTGGCCACAGGAAACCGACTTTTATAATCCTTCTGAAGCTTTGGTGACATGCCCTTTGTCCTCCGTGGATTATGTATCCAGACTCTGTCCACAGGATTAAAACCGGTGGAAATCCCCTTTATCATGAAATTATTTCATTCTGTTACTTTCTAGGTGAAGTTTATTCTGTGCCTGTTTATGGACCATTTACGAACGCTCTTGTCGATGTACTTCTCAACGGTTTCAGCCTTGTCGGATCTCCCAGTAATAATGTCTAAAGGTAAACCAAAGACAACTTTGGCAGGCTTTTTCCAGTAGATTCGTGGTTAGAAGAACAATATGCCAAGAGGAATGTTTATATAAAGATATCTCAATTTATTTGCTTAGAGTTTACCACTATTTTCAAATACGTTTCAAATTTGCGATGAAATCTTTCAACTATACCATCAAACTGAGGGCATAGAGTGGTCCTATTGATTTCCAGCATCTGGCATACTTATTGGAAATCTTCTGCCTCAAAGTTCCTTATTTGATCTAAATGTATCTCTATGGGGACACCAAATCAGCATATCCAATTCTGGAACAGCACTTTAACTACTGCGGTTGCTTCTTGGTTTGGAATATTATTGACCATTTACTAAAGTAATTTATTATTTCTAGTCCTGATTCTTGAGCCCTTGTTTGATGAATAGCGCTCACACTGTCTGAACCAGCATTCAACAACTTCATGACTGTTTAGCCAGTGAAACCTTTCTCTTAAATTTACGAAGGTGTTTTATAATTTTTGTTTATCTTTTTAATATAGATACAATATTTTTTCTTAAATTCACTAATGAGTATTGAAACAGCAAATATTTATTTATAACTATAAGGTCACACAATAAATACTTAAGGATAATATGAGAAAAATAAACGTTGGATTTGCGTATTCTTTAGTTCTAGTATTTTAGTCATCCTATCCAACCAGAAACTCGTTATTTTGCATCAGCTTATATAGATCCTGCTGCTTTGTTCATATGGGACTAGACATAGAGGACCTATAAGATAAATATTTCAATTTAAATAGTAAATTTTGCGATCCAGCGCGTAGCATATGTATCGTTAATATTTAAGTTCTAGAAACGGGGGCGCTTAAACTGATTCATGTCTGTCCAATAAGCGAATGCATTTTCATTCAATTGTTTCTTTGTTATAAACTTAAGACTTGACAATATACAAAATTTATCTATTTTCGGTATTTTTAGATTTTTCTTGATAATCTTAACTTGATTTTTTTTCATATCAAAAAGCGTATAAGTTTAGGACATTTAATGAGAAACTTCTGGTTCGAAAAATGTCGATCTTTTGACATATTATATTTATGTTTTCTTTAGCGCAGTATTCACTCGTGTTTATTCGTCAAAATGAATTAAAGAATCCAAAATTAAAAGAAAAATCCTATCTAATTTTATGAAATGTTATTTTTACCATGACAAAATTATCGATCGTTGACGTCAAGGCCAACCAATTTATATTGTTCTTTGGACAGTTATTCATATAACTACATCTTTAAAAAAACTTTTCATATTTAAAGTTTCTAATTATTCATCGCCCGTCAAATTATGTTCTTCTCAGTTTCGATAAAGGAACTGAACGTCAAATAAATTGTCAAACTGGTAACTTAATTCCAATATGAAACAGAAGCACCCGCCCGAAAATGTCTGCGTTGCGTTATATCCGAATTAGGTGTGATATTCCCATATAATGTAACACTGTACGTTTTGCCTCTGTGGAAACTGAATATGACAATACTGTAAATAAATTGGAGTAACTGAAGTACTCCTTAATTGATGTAAATTGTAGGGTAGCTCAGCTGAGTTCTGTCATATGGTGCATCGGCAAAAGATTAAATTAATCGGGATACTCCATGACACAAAGCTGTAGAGATGGTACCTGCCGACACATGTTTCTGCTTATTGGCTTCTTCAGGGCAGGGCAACGAGAAAACCAGAAGTAAAAGTGAAAAAAAAACATAAGGGATCACAAACCGGAGCAACAATTTGTGTAATCTCTATTAACTTTGGTTTTGAACAAAAAATACAGCATCTACACTAAGGATGCTTAAGTACCTGTGTGAGACAATCTTAACCCGAATCAATCCAGTGTCAAAGAATAAAAGGTAGCACGGAGACTAAAATGGCAAAAGAATAGGTTAATAAAGGATACTCCGTAACACAAAGCAGAACAAGTAAAGATGGTACCTGCCCTGAAGAAGCCAATAAGCAGAAACACGTGTCGGCAGGTACCATGTTTACTGCTTTGTGTCACGGAATATCCCCATTAACCTATTTTTTTGCCATTTTACTCTCCGTGCTAGCTTTTAGTCTTTGAAACCCTAAATTTAATTATATTATCTATTTAATTAAAATATCTTTTCAGTTTATATTGGGGCCTGGCTGGTTTTAGAACTTTTATTTCGATAATGTTCTTCTGCAAGTCCTTGTTTCCCTATTAACTAGAATAACCCTTTATACCGCATCGCGTTGTCTTTGTTTTTTATTGTTTCAGGTTTTTTAGAGGCCACTTTAAAAGCTTTACGAGCTACATTTCGCCTTTTTTGCTTTAAATGAATGTTCAGTTTAACTTTGCAAAGGGTAAAGGTTAGATAAGCCGTTCAATGTAATATACACACAAATGTTTTGTAGCTCTGCTACCAAGAGCAGTTTGTTTAATTAGGGTTTTCTTAATTCCAAAAAGTTGTTCATTAAAATTTAAATATTCATTTTACAACTGCAATTCTCATATATCTTCAGTATTTATCCTGTCACGCTCAGTTTTTTTTTCCGGTATAATTATGGTTGCGAACTTGATAATCATTAAAACGCAATCGACTACAAAATGAGGCAGCGCTTATCATTTACATCAATTAAGGATAAATCCTTATATGCAGATAAATCTATTAAGCAATTTAGTTATCTCTACACTTAAACTAGATACATGGTCGCGGCGTGCATGCCTTATCATTACGGTGCATCCTAGAGATGTCTATGAAAAATGATGAGAGAGGGACTAGTTCCTAGAAAATGGGATAGCGTTTGGTTATCTATCTATTGCGTTTAATTTTGCTTATGCCAAAGTTAAAATTTTAGGGCGAAAGTGATTTTTCGTTATGTTAAAATTTTTAGAAAATACTACGTAACTGAATTTTCAAAGTGTTTTCCTATTACATATTCCCTTTTCTCTAGATACAATATTAACATATCTTACGAAACGTATTTTAAGTACAATAAATTCAAGAAACTGTAAGAGATGCATTATTTATACGACAGAAATTTAAATCATGCATGTGACGATGCCATTCTAATGGTAACCAATTGCATGAAGTTCGTTTTAAAATAAATTACATTAAAACTCTAAAACATTCAGTGCACATGAGACAAAGGTTATAACAGATAAGTTTTAATTTGTATAGCCAATTATCCCTTTTTAATTTAATAGCTTTGTATATGTGACTTTGATATATAATTAAATACTCTTATTATTCCTAACAACAAGGAACTGTAACCATTTATAATTTAAAAATGTTCATATCAAGATTGACATAATGATAAAGGAAGATAAACTAGGTGCAGAAAAACATATATCGTAGTAATGCATTTTGTTAAATTTAATTGGGTGCATGTCCACAATTAGAACTTCATCGATTCTTAGAGGTTATCAAGAAACCCCTTTGTAACTCTTAAAATGACTCCATAAGTATTCCAATAAATTTTCTTAAAACCTATAAAATCTCTTTTTGATAAAATATGCACTTTTGAAACCCCACTAAGTAAACAATCTGGTAAAAAGTCACACGGTCAAACTTAGATGCATGGAGTTCTCTATTACCCGTATTACCCAAGACGAGTTTTCTTTCTTTCTCGACTCCTTGATAGTGACCAAGTTCACTTCCATAATCCCAATACTCTAAGATGTGTCTCTGTATCTGTATATCCAGACTGTTGGGGATGACTTGGAGGTCCAAGGGTTGCAGTACAAGTTCGGTCGTTGTAAGTTAATGCCATACGTTATAGTACTTAAAGCAAATATCATTGTTATTAGTTGTATGAAGTAAGTAAAACTTAAGCATACGCAAAGATAGCGAAGGCAACCCATATTTTCCACCCGTTTCACTGTAAATCTGTTATATGTTCCTGTCTTTAAGGGTAATAAATGGGCATATTTTGTGGAGTATTAGCATGGTATTTTTACTGTGTGTTGCCAAGTAATATCTGGAGATGCATATTTGAGAACATGAAAAGAACCAAAATTTAAAATGCAAGCATGCAAACTAAGTGGTTTAAACTTATTACTACTATTACTACTAAGTAAATAAATAAAGTAGCTTCTATTATGATTTTTACTTTATTTATATTTTTTATTTTCAAAACAAACTATCAAGTAAAAACGAAGATATTTGTTTATCGTAAAGCCTCTCCGACTCAGCACCTGCTGCGTGAAAGAGTTTATATCTTTGTCTTATATTCGCAAGCAAGACCTTATTATATCCAAATCCATTGTTTTTCTGCAATTTTTTGCATAATAATCGATAACAGTGATAATTTCTGATGATATTTCGAAATGCTTTTGTTTTTATTATTTTAAAAATAATTTAAGATTCAATTCTAAACCTCTTTAACTGGGTAATTTTGTCGTCAATACTTTTTAAATTTTGATTTCATTAATTTAAATATTAAATTTGTACTTAAAGTGTATGAAGATATTAAAGCTGTAAATTTTTAAGTATTAAATAACATAGACATTTTTTATCTTCCTTTTTGTGTTTTGTGTTGTCAAAAACTGTAACCCAATTTCTTTCAAATATAAAGCAACAACATTTTCTTGTGCTATTTTACTAAAGCTCCCCCATTTTCCTTTAGTTTCCGGAAATTTAATCCGTAAGCCTAATGCCCTGTAATAAGTTTACTGCTAACAATTCTTCATCCAGAGAACGGTCACGTGTCAAGGCTATTTCCTGTAAAACCGGAAACTTTTACCTATAGTTAGGAATGTGGGGTTAAAATAAACCTTAACTATATCGCTTAATCGTTGAGCTTAAAAGTTGCGTCCCAAATTTATTACTCTTAAACAGACCCTTAAAATTAATCAAGCCTATATAACAAAAGACCAAAACGTGCCAAAACTGCGGAATAGATCTTGAGCAGTTGTTTTCCTAATTTTTTTTTCGCTTTAACAGCTTGACCTATATTTTCGTGCTGCTCAAAAAAAATCATCTGAGATTCCTTACAAACCAGTAATAGAATAACGCGGTAAGATATAATTTAATATCATTTTTTATTCAAACTGCCATAAATTTATTCCCCCCTTTCGGGAAGTTTATAACGGAAATTTGATAAGGAAAGATATAAAGGAGCTTTATAAGACAAATAAGGGAGTTTCGGAACGTACACAAAGACCCCTACCGAGTCAACGAACAAGTTACATAAGTCAGTTTCTAAATGCAAGGAAAGATGAATTGCTGCTGAGTAAATAATACAGTTTTGATGCTAAAACCCTTTTATACGATTACATGGAAAAAACCAATGGGTGCTGGTTTTTTCCATGACATATTTATTACCGTCAACTTAATCGACGTGGAAAGAAATATGGAATCCGCTTAGCAAAGTATCGTTTTGACCGGATAGGGCAGATAAGAGAATTTTCCATTTAGAAAATTAATCGAGTCATTAGCCTCTGCCTCGAATACAACGCCGATAATGGCTTAACATTTTTTTTGGTCAAAAAAACGTAAATTTATTAAGAGGTACTTTTTCAGTGCTTGTTTTTCCTGATCTAATTAAACTTTATCCTTCATATATCATTATACAGTAGAAGTAATTATATGCATAGCGTAATATCCTATTCCTAATTCTAGTTTTTCTAACAGTTTTTGAGATATTTTAGATTTTATGTTAAAACTTTTTCACGCTAAACATTGCCGTGAATTTCTTTAAAACAAAAGCTTTTAGTACTAATTGGAAATTCTGGAAGCGGGAAAATTTCCTAAAAAACGGTTAGGCGTCGGATATTTTACATAAAATAAAATAACTATAGCATAATATTATATTTAAGACAACAAAGACGTTCCCGATAATAATACCGGATGACTGAAAATATTTTTGAAAAATAGATTTTTTTCAATGCAATTTTTAAATTTAAATTTTAATAAAATTGCCTTTTTGGTTAAAATGTTTATGTAGAAAAAGCGAAAACATAATATAAGTCCACGTTTCTACAAAGACATTACAATAAGTTACAACAAAACTAGATTAAAGTATAAAACCTAAAGAACACTTAAATGCTAATCATTAAAAAATTCCCTTAAACTATAACTTTACTGGCGAGAAATTCGTTGGTTTTTGTACGTAGGCTTTTTTCAGTCTTAAGTTTTCTTATTTCTAGTGGAAGATTATTAATTAGTTTTTTACCTCCCTATACAATAGAGCAATGTATAAATTCAGAGTGAGAATGAAAAAATAATACAGAGTTAAAATATTATAAGTCCAGAATAGAGAGCAGCAAGAATCACGAGACTTAAATCCACATAGATACCTAATGGCCCTTTTCTGCAACAATATTTAGTGAATTAAAAAGATAATTTGAGCATGAACCCCAGAAGCAGATTCCATATCGAAGATACGGCTAAATAATCGCAAAATCTACACATTTGTATTTAATTATTATTTAAATTTAAATTTGTATTTAATGTATTTAATTATGGTTTTCAAATTTAAGAGATTTGTCTATTAAAAGGCCCAAAAACTTACTGAAAAGTGCCATGGTGATAGGTTCATTGCTTAGATAAATACCATTGGTTGTCCATTAGAAATTAAGAATTTTAGTCTTTCTAGAATATTTGTCTGTAATTATGAAAGATCGTTCACGTAAATACGGAAAAGCAGAGGACCAAGCACTGATACCTGCGACACACTTACATTTATATTAAATTCCTCAGAGGTATCACCATTTAACTTAAAAGCCTGAACGCGATCTATATTCTAATTATGCCAGCAGCACTTTGTGACTGATTGCGTAAATCAAATGCTTTTGACAAGTCACAAAACGCTGCTGCCGCAATCAATGTTTAGACTATTATTAAGGTGGTTTAGGAAACTAAAGATAGCATCTTCTGTGCTCATAGATTCACGAGAGTAACAGTTTGAAAACTTAATAGGCCAAGCTTATTTTAGAATGAAACCATCTTTACCTCCTACTTTGGCCAAGATTTAAAGCAAAACCTGCAAGGCAATGGGAGGTAAGGCCAAAAATATCTTTAGTGAAAGCCCATCTCAACCTCGTGAACTCTTGTTTATTATATTATAAAATAGGCTTTTAAGCTCATCTTCATTTGTTGGAGCAAAAAAGAAAGATTCAGCTCCAACCACATTGTTTAAATAGCTCCTGGGGTCTATTTCCTATAAGATATTTGCTGAAAGCTTACTGGCAAAATTACAGTAGAATTAGTTGAAGATATTGCAATCTAAGGTGCTTGGAGGAACAAAGACATTATTTTTGTCCTCTCAGGTCATTTTTATTTTCCAAGATTCTCTTGCTCTATTGGAAGAGTTATTTATTCTGCTTTTCAAAATAGGTCCACTTTACCATGTTAATCAAGTTTCTGTAGACTCTGCGGTATCCAGATACTCGTAGATCTTTAGTATATCTAGGTTTTCTATTTTGTTTTTTTTATACTGGCAATAGGCAAAGCAATGTTAAAATTATTTATTACCATCTGATGAAAGCTATGCAGATGATCAATAGTAGCCAGAACTACAAGATGTGCCATTTAAGATTTAAAATTTGAATCGGTTGTAAAAAAAACTAGTATTTTTTCAAATTTCTGGTTTTATCAAAAAGATAGGCGTAACATTGATCCTTAATATCCTTCCACAAAAAATAGTCCATCGTGCTCAAATCGCAGATCTAAGGCAACCAAGCGACTTCAGAACTGCGGCTTATTCGATTTTTAAAGACGAAACCCAAAAGTTAACTGATATGTTCGCTATGTTGTAAGTTGCACCATCCACGTTGATATCAAAATATCCTCAATGGAATCCTTTTGGAAAGAAAAAGCCATTGAACATGGTTCGGTAAGGCTCGCCATTGATGGTAACGATGACTCCTTGGGCATTTTCGTAGACAAATGGGGGTATACTTCCGCCGGAAAAAAAATCGGTGACTCGTTGTAGATGCATTGACTTTTCAATGGTCACGTGCGGATTTTCCAAGCCCCAAATCCGACAATTCTGCTTGACATAGCATCTGAGGTGAAAATAAGCTTTGTTCGAAAAGATGATTTTTCGGTAAAAATGCTCATCTTCGGCCAAACGACCTTCAGTTCATTCGGCAAACCGATAACTTGCCGGATGATAATGAGGCTTCAGGTTTTGCACCAATTGGGTTTTGTAGGCCTTCATACCGAGGTCTTTATACAAAATTTGCCTCAGAGAAGTGTACGAGATAATTAATTCTTGAGAACAATGACGGGTTGAAGTGGATGGACGTTCACGCATATTTTAAGCATTAGCAGCAACATTTTCGCAACGGAAAAGAGCGAAAACGTATTGTTTTATCCATTAATGAACCATGCATTGATTTCACAAATTGATCAACAAACTGACTCGAAGGTCAATCAAATTACTTATGGTTTGGGCTAAAGACTGAAGTTTGGAAAAAAGTTTTCAATTTCCCAATTTTTCTCGAGAGTATAGCATCTGATTTTGCAAATGCACAACCTTTGACTATATTTTTGACATAAACATGGTGACATTTGAGCGGCCATAATTGAAGTAATAGCTGGTTCAAATTCCAAACGCTTGGTGGTCCACTCATTATATTGATTTCAGTACTTCTTTCTATAGATTAATGAAAGCTTGTTTATAATAAAATAAAAATCGACGGGTCCGAGCGTTTTCTCAAAAAATCATGTTTCTAATTTTTATCGAATTTATGCTGAACTTTAGGCGGTCACTGTATAAACCATCGTAATCATATATTTTCATTCAGAACTTTATCACCTAACAGTAATCGTTTTATTATTCCGATATTCTTTCTACGCGTAAAGCGATTTTCGCCTATAAACTGTTTTTACAGCAGCAAAATATTACAGGAAGTTTAATTTTGCAAATAGCAAAAGTAGGACGTTTAAGGCCAGTTAAGTAACATAAAATCTAGAGTATTAAAATGAACCGTGCACAGCGTAGGAAGGGATAATAAAGCTTAGTTCTTATAGTTCATTAAAATGGAGCAATTTGTGTATTTGTTATCAGGGAATGAGATGAGAAATGAGCTATATTTTAAAGTTTTTTGTTTAATTAAGAATAAATAGCAAAATAAGGCAAATTTCATGCTAGTAATAAAAGTCCCTGTCATTTGTCTTGTCATTCGCTACCTATTTGAATTAAAAAAAGTTATATGATTATGGATAAACCTTTTTTATTTCTACCTAAAATCTGGACATTAGGGTATCTGGTTTGAAAAAGCAAATGCCCAAATTAATTCCACGCTTTTTGCATTTCGACGCAAAAGCATTTTATGTGTATATAAACCCTATCGCACAAAAGGACTGAAGGGAGTTCAAGAGTCCGTAACGGGAATGCTCCGAGTTATGTTAATGGCACCGCGGTTTTTTTGCAATTTAATTTTAAGCTTAAAAACAAAACTTTCTATATTATGACATCGTGAATAAATGATTTAATGATTCACGATATTCAAGAATCTTGACATGCCGATGACTAATGTCACTTTAATATAATGACTTACGTTACGTTATATTTGAAGACGAGAAAGGGGCTAAAAATCATTAAATTGAATGTGTCAGGACGTGATTATGGTGAGTTTTTTGCTCATTCAAAATTATATTTTTGAAAAGAATAATATATTTGATAACAAAACAAAAAGATTAAGTATAGAAATAATCATACATTACTATATTAAAGTATCCTAGTCATAAAGGGATTTTCAAAAGAGATATTTTGCGATGTGGTAGGAGCCATTGTGAAAATAATAAAACTTGTATATTTTGATATATTTTATATTGAGTATACACTGTATACTCAACACAGTTTATGATGGGCAAATATACCAATTTAGTCAATTTAATATTAAAAAGTAAAAATAATCATTTGTTCAAACCCATCGCTTGTTAAATGATAATTTAGGTGTGCATAATTTTGAAACCGTACTTGCATAGAATTGTAAATCAGTTGGAATGCCAGAGATTCAATTAGAATTAAATAACTTTGGTCAGATGATTGGCATCATAGATTGTGAAAAATTTATCACATTTTACCGACTTAATAGTCTTAATATGAATTCAAAGCATAAGACAAGACAGTGTGAGTCAGTCCAAAAGAGGGTTCTGTACAGTAACAAAGTTATAATAATAATACTTCCTAGACAGTTTTATGAAAATTCACATAATTTATTATTAAACATATTGCATTAAAAATAATCGCTTATTAGATGCTTAATTATCTCTAACAAGTTGTCAGAAATTAAGAGGTGAGATAAATGTCGCCTTGGTGATAAAGAAAAGCTAGAAGGTATTTCATAAAAAGTCAATAAAGATAAAATAAATGCTAAAAAATAGTAAATCTAAACCGTTGATTGTCTTACTTTTAAAAGAACGAAAAAGAAAAGCCTGAAACATAAAACCACGAAAAACAAAACTACAAGCAATACTCTAGTAATTAATTAAACAAAAAACTTTCAAGTTGAATGATCATCAAAAAGACTAGTGAAGAGTATTAGAAAAAACCTATATAAAGGCGGCTATTTTACTTTAGTGTTATTTCTCAAGATTATATTTAATCTGCCTGCTTATCATTTTAAAAAAATTAGTGCTATTACTATCAAATTGTTTTTAACAAGTTACTGAGATTACTTACTTGTCCTAAAGTAGACAGACTCAAAAAATATATTTTTACTTATAACGAGTTGTATAGTGGAATAAGCTATAAAACATTTCTTAAGTTTAACAAAATGAGAATTTTAAGAGCTGCATGGCTTCTTTAAAACAATACCTATTTGTAGACAAAGGCCTATTTTTAAAAAACTCGTACTTTTCCAAATAAATCTTTTCACAAGATCAAAAAATTCATCATGGCATATGACCCATTTTTAACAAGTTTTGATTAAGCCTTTCTTCCCTTTTCACTGTGTGGTGTAACAAAAAAGGCGGCGTCCCGCAAAAACTCCTTTATTTTCCCAATGCCCTTAACCCACTTTTTTTGTTCGAGCCTATAAAAGGGAGGAGTACATTCGAGAGCGACGTTTTAAGGTTCTCTAAAGGGAATTATGCAATAGGAAAATAATTGTTCCTAAGTGTATTTGAATAAGTACTTGGAGGCGCTTTTTATGGTCTTCACTTCTCCGAGATTGTCATTATAAGTTTTAGATAAGAATAGTACCAGTACTGATAGAGTAAATAAATTTGTTTTATTTATTTTTTCAGGGGCTAGACCCGACAGCACATCTGAGGCCTCTAAATCCAGAAATCACAGCCCCCAGAATCGATAGTTATCGATTTTCGATGGCAAACTTGGAGGACTCACAAGATGTAGACCTGGACGCCATCCTGGGGGAGCTCTGCGCCCTCGAAACAGTCTGTGATCAAGAAATCGGACACGCAAGAGATAGCAAACGGTTTTCCGGTAAGTGAACCCACCACAATTTGTGGCACAAAAATTAATTATAGCTTAAAACTAACTTTTGCATTATCCGTTTTATTCATTTAAAGCATCGAGGCGGTGTCGGTTAGACGCTTTTGGTTAAAAGTTTTGCTTGAATTTATTGTTGTTAAGCAAATTGTGTCTAAATTGCGGTTTGTAAACTAACGTTACATTTAATTTGGTGGCGGAATATTACGTTAATTTAAAGTTTTGTAACAATTAATTTTCGGTTTAATGACCGCCAATATATTTGGGACTGAAGGTAAGTAAACTGAACATAAATTCCAACTAAGGTTTTAGTGTTAAACCCTGTATCTTTGATTCCTTTTTTTCTAGTGTTAGTTTAAAACTATTTAATTTTTGTTACTATTTATCAGATTGCGATTTAAAAATTTTATTTGATGTCAATATTTTATGAAAATCTTTTTGTTTTGCTGTCTGAACATAAGTTAATATTGCCTTCTATATAAAATAACGTCAGCAAGTTCAACAATCGGTGTTTTGTCTTGGTTCAGCATTTTTATTTTAGAATTAAAGCAGCTATCAAATTATGTATAATACCTATTGAAAGCCCTTCACATAGACAAATTTTACGTTAATGCTTATAAATTTATCTATTTCTACTTTATTAACAATACTTAATTATATTTTTTACAAACTATTATTGAATCATTTAAATAATATATTTTATATAATTTATTTGTTTTTGTAATCTAAGATTATATTTTGAATTGAAATAACTGGACGACAATATTTAGCATTACGATGACTTATTTGCAATTGGAATTAACCCAAAATAGCATAATCTTTCAGGAGACAGTAAAAACTTTAAATAAAAAACATAAATACAAATCTACAAAAAGTAGTATCTAATAAAACAAATAATCTGAAATTTTTTTTGATCTACGGGCATTTAAATGGTAATTGATTTTATGTGACTTGGTTTGTTAATTGTTTTAATTTATATTTATCTAAATATGTGTGATACGACATATTTGTCACGTGAAAAATATGTTATTTTTGAGGGTTACGATATATTTTGATAAATTATAGTAAGAGTAGATTTATTAGAATTAAGATTATTTTATTATAAAAATTAGCGTACAAATTTTAATTAGAATATAGTTAAAAATAGTAATTGGTAATAAGTAATTATTCTGTAAGTTCGGAAGTGAGTCCTAGAATGAATGAGTATCAGTTGTAAGAAAACTTTTTAATTGTTGTGTTCATTTGGATTTCTTTATTTTGAGCCTTTCTTGGAATATTTGTAATAATACGTAGAATATTTGTAAATTAATGGTTTTATATTAACTTGCTTTAGTCTTTGGGGTAATTCGTTATATTCATCATCAAAATTAATTTTTAAGTATTTTGCCTTCTGGTGTATACCTAAGCGAACTCAGATCGGTCACAGTAGGGTCATCTACTACTCTTCCTGGTTGAATTAAAGAATAAACAAAAGTGGATTTATCGTCAAAATTAAGAAAGTTATCATGACTCAGGTAAAAGGCATCTTAAGGTTCAGGCTTTAATCGAAATATACTCACTAGGTAATAATTATCTAGTTCTGTTTTTTTTTTTAATTTTTCCTATTAGAGCATGCACGGAGTCACACTTTATTTAAGTGTGATCGTTTTGTAAATATTTGGGTTCAATTATAATATTATGTTCAATTGAACAATGAAGTAACGCATTTACAAGTACAGTTACATTCTGATATCAGCAACTATTGTCAGCTAAACATTTTTCTTCTAATTGCTTAATTATACTTAAATACTTAAGTCACAAATTATGATGCATTTAAATCACTTGAGTGTCCAAATTTAGGGCGGGCCGAAAAAAAAATTTTTTGAAAATGTATTTGGTATAGTGTTAAAAACTTGAAGGACATGAAAAAATATTTACCTGTTTTTTTTTTTAAATTTAATTTCCTCTTATTTTTTACCGCGCCTCCCCCCGGCCCTTAAAAGGGTCAAAATTTCAAGGTCATATATTTTTTTATAGTAGTTAAAATTTAGGTATTGACGTATAAAGTATCCACAAAAAAAATTAAAGAGAAAAAATGATTTTTCACCACGCCCCATCCCTTAAGTATATAAAAGCAGCTCTTCGCTTGAGAATTTGATGAACCTTTCTAGAAAAGTTTTATTACAGGTGGCTTTATTTGGTAAAGTATACCATATTTCGTCAATTACTCAACCCAGAACTCACCAGGAGGAGATGGCTGTTTAATCGAGTTCCACCCCCATCCCCCCTCCTCCACACCACCGTGCCCTTTAGTTCTTTAATAATCTAAAAAAGATGCAATTTACTTAGTCAAATTTACTTTTCTTTGATTTGTAATACTCTTCCTTATTTTCATATGATGGAAGATCACTTCTACCTTCAAATTTTACTCGAATGTAGCCATCTCTTTTGTCATGGCCACAAACTTTCCCTGATGCTTCAGTGATAATTTTAACACATCTCTCCACAGCTTGAGTGTGACATGGAAATTTATTTGACATAATGACCGATTTTTGCTGTATTGCTTCCATCAAATCTTCATTTGAAATGTCCATTAATAAAGGAGGTTCGGTGACAACGCATCTGTTCCAGTCTATAAGATCGGTGTAGTCTCTGGCATTCCAGTTGAGAGCTGGTATTTTAAAAACTCTTAGATTTTCTTGACCTTTAGCATTTCTTGACTTTAAAATTCGACGAAGCCCCAGTTCTCGTATATGAGTCCGCGAGTCAGTAATCATTCCTAACAGAATGTTCTCGGGATGGGCAAAGTAAGCGTTAGTGCTTATGACATTATCAATTATTTTCTTTATGTTTTCGGGAAATTCTCGAGACAAAATTATAGATTTCCATAAATGTTGCGCTCTATACTGGCGCAATGGTTTCGTTTTAATATAAAACCACATTGGTGCATAAATCTTCATAATAAAACTTGATAAAACGACCAAGGTGTCAGAAGGTTCACTGGTTGATATATATAAACGTAATACCCTGTTAGCCATTGTTAACCATCGAGCATGACTTAATTTTCCTGGATTTTTTTTGCTTAGAGTATCCGAACAAGTTTCAGTTTTAATGGCACAACATATCTGATATAAGTACTGCTGATCAGTACTTAGATCTTCTTTATTTATTTCAGGTATTTCAGTTTCAGTTGAATGAAATTTTTGAACAGGTCGTGACTCGCAAGTTGTCAAAAGTGATCCAATGGGTCCTAAAAGTGAATGTGGCCCTGTAGTTTTTCCATCCAAAGCTTGCAACAAATGTCGAAGAGGTAACTCGTTGGCGTGAAGCAAACATATCAGCTATTGAACGGGTTTTCCAATCTGCTTTTCCATTAATCTAATCACACCACCTTTCCAGCCCGTGTTAACATTTGTACCATCACAACCGATTGCCCTAAATGGTCAAGATACTTGCTTTTTGGTTCTTCTATAAGAGCTATGTGTTCTTCTTGTCTGATAACACGGCGTCCTTCACTTAATACCATAGTCTGATCTTTTCTTCCATCAAAATACATTCCTTGTATCTTAATTTCGATATCACAATTTGGTTTTTTGGTGGACTTTTGGTTTTGATATTTTATTGGTGTTTTAAATATATTATTTATGAACTATTTACAGTTATACCACATCCAAAATAATTTTTTTATTTTAAGGTCATTGGGGCGCGGTCAAATTTTATTTTAAAATTTTGAAAAAAATACAACATTATTTTTAAACCAACTTTTTTTCACTATACCAAATAAAATTTCGAAAAAAAAAATTTTTCAGCCTTTTTCGGCCCGCCCCCTAGTGTCCATTGTAAAAACTTGCGTCATTTTTTGAGTTGCCTTTTCTTTATCTTTAATTCCTTCAGCTCTTGCTCTGTTTTTCTTAACAACATATTTACTGTATTCAACTTAGTTATTTAATCCTATATTAGTGACATACATCACACTCATTTTTAATCGGTTGAAAAATTGAGAGATCATCTCATCAAAGACGCTACAAAAGGGAAAAAATTATGTAGGGCTCCACGTTTTCTTATAAACTTTTCTCCCTATAAAAATTATAAAGTTGAGACTTTGTTTAAAGTTAAAGGGTCTATTCTAAGTAGATTTTTAAACTGTCTTTTTTACAATAATGAGAAGGCTGTTTTGGCAACTTTAAACAGTATTTTTTTTATTTTTTTAGCAGTTTTCTGAGTTACATGTTATAAGCTTTCCAGAAGGGCGCTGTTCCTTTTGGCTTACTTTGCCATCTTTGAATCTGGTGTAACTCAAATAGGCGCGTCCTTCCAGTGTCTTAATTTCGTTCTTATCTCTTTTCCAACGTTCCAGACAAGAATTTTTTAGACGCCTTTGGTGCGAATGTTACGTAATCCCAAATTTAGGAAACCCATTCAATCTAAATTTATTCAGTTAACGACGGCTTGTATATCTGACGCAATTTTCACAATTTCATTTTGTAGCTAAATTTTTAATAGTTTTAGGAATTTTACCGCGCGATCCTTGTTCTTCAAAGATCCATTAATCTCATTTTCCCAATATTTGAGGTTAGGAATGAGACTTTAAAAAACGATTTTCACTGGCTTCGTTAGATGTTATTTGGCTACTTTTGCATACAGAAAAAGTCATATCATCCGATTTATTTTTTATATGATTTTGGGGCATAGTGTCAAAATTAGCTCCCTAAAGGAGAGGGATTCAACTAACTTAACCATATTTTGGTCAATTAATATTGATTGCCTAAAGAAAGCTCGTCTCAACGATACCAAGTTTGTTGAAATCGCTCAAACGATTAAGAAGTTAAAGCAGGTTATTGCAGAAACAAATCGCCTCCGCCAAAGCCCAAATTATGCGAAATTTAAAGAAAATGCAACTTTAAAATTTAAGATGCTGGTGGTTAGTTTTAGAACTTGAAAATATTTCCAGCGATTTTTCATGACCGATTTACCTAATAATTTTTCTTACCCCTAAGTCAGGCCAAGGAACAGTCTTATTGGGTCACCCGGTATATATGACAGCATACATATGTAAACACTATATATTGACTTAAAACTAATTATTTAACTGATGTTAAGCTATTATGGGGTTGTATTAAGATAGCCAACAGTATCGGCTCCTCTTTTAATGTGTTCCAGTCATTACAGAAGTAGTATGTCAAAATTGGTGTAATAGCTAATGCAGTGGTGAGAATGCAAAAGAGTCCAAAGTTCAACTCATCTATCATTCAAGCGAGTTACATCAGGTGTCTATCTCCGAATCCAATCAGACAAAAGCGTTACCCAAAGGATAAACGGGAGTTGAGAATAATTCCAACAAAACCAAGAAATCAAGACAAACAAAACGAAAAACCAAAATTAAAAACTAAAACCCTAAAAGAAATAACATCTAATAAAATAGGATCAAGTAGAAATCTTAGGTTTTACGTCGCAAACCAATGAGGGTTACTAAAAACGTGCCATTAAGGTATGTGACGCACTGGGTTTGATCTTAAATAAACACTTGGACGTTGTTCCCTTGTTCGACGAAAATACGATTCTAAACAAGAGTACAACTATACCGAAATTTGACCCACTTTTATCTTCTATAAATGGATAAATTTCCAAAAATTCTACATTCTTCAAGACATTCTTTGCGCTTACGTATAACCTTTAATAAACTTAATATGTTTTAGAATCTTTTTGACTGCCAAAACTTCACATGGAATGTTCAAATAAATAAAAGACAACCGACAAAGCAAACATTAAATGAGATGAACTCATGACAGAAAAATGAAAAACGGCATAATAGCGACGTCCACAATCGGCCTTAGATTGAGACCCATCAGTCAATTGTCAATTTAAAAATAAACATTGACCATAGCTAATTATTTTACATAACAAATCCTTTTATGAAAAACCACAGTTTCCATGCAAAACATAAGAAGGAATTCTCTTTACTTCGATGGAAACAAAAGAGCACAGGAAAAACAGTTGGAAGTTCTATTCATGGCAATTCTCCGTATTCCAAAAATAGCAGATTTTTAGCTAGTTTTCAAGGATTCAAGAGATCAACAAATATCCACAATATTAAAATGATTTTCCAATTGATTTTTCAGTCAAACAATAAATGTTCAAAGAGCAAGATGAAAAAATGAAGCAACAATCAACAACAATAATCAGACCTAAAGAATTAAAGAAAACGGAAAAAAGGACAAGGCATACAAAAACATATACAAGAAAAATGGCATAAGCAGGATGTAGCATTTTTGGTCTATTTATGATTACTAATAAAATTACCAAGAACTTAATAAATACATTATACTGCAAAAAATTATTTTTTTACATTTTTAATCTACCCTGATTTAGTTTTTGATAAATTTTAAATGTGACATTTTATATAAACCAGACTATAACACTTACTTGGCCTTTTTTAATTCTGCTTCTTATTATCCCCGTCTTTAGAGTCGGTATCATTGCCTTCGAAATCCGTATTATCTTTTTCAGAACTTGCAATGTAGTCAAGATCCTCTGCAGGGAGTTCTAATAACTCCCTCCCATTAGTGGAAGAGTTTGGGTTTAGTTTGCCAGTATCTACAACAGTGTTCGCTTCCATATTATTTTCATCTTCTTCAGAACTTAAAGTATGGTCAGGGTTATCTGGGGAGGATTCTTATAGCTGGGTTTCATTAGTGGAATAGTTTTTAGATTTAACTGCCGATGAGCTTAGATTTAACTGAAGACTTTCAACGGCAGAACTTATCGAGGCTAGTCTTAGGTTAAACTCATCTATACCAACGATACTGTTCATCTCCATAACAATTGGTAAATCATTGTCATCAAAACGGAAATCATTTTGAGCAAAATTTATACCTTCAGCATCGATGTGAAAGATATTTTGATTGGATGGTGATCTATCGTCATTTTCAAAAATAATTCCAGCGTCAACTATTTTTTCTATATTCATAGTAGCAACATGATTTTCTACTTTTATTAAATGAATTGAGTTGGAAGGTTCTTCGCAAAAAATTTGTAGGTCCCATTAATATTTACTAATTTCCAATCGCATGGCTGCAATTTTACTACCTCGTGCAGACATCTGTCTAAAATTTAAAAAAATAAAATCTTGAATACTTAAACGATTATTACCTAAAGGACAGTTAACAACAATCTATTAAAAGCTGCAATTTTTTTTAAATTCTTGACAGTATGTTTTTAGTATGTTCATGTTAAGAGATGTGATATTAACAAAAAAAATGCAGTATTTTTTTAAAGTAATACCTCCTAACTACCCCATAATATTGTAAAAAAAAAATAGTACTGCGGCCAACTTGGTATGTTTAATATTTTTACGGAATTATTAAAAAGTGCAATTATTCAGAAATATCTTTCAAATTTGTTGACACAGTAAATTTAAGGAATAGATGGTTTCGGTAAGATTGGTTCAGTACAAATACGCTATAACATAACGCTAACCTTTAATGCGCGGAGTCCTATTAGGGCGAGGGGTGTCACATGAAAAAGAAAAAATAAAACTTGTAAAATCTTTTGTATCGGCATATCCAGCGAAGGGGAGAGAGAGATAGCCTTCCTCTCATAGTTCAAAAACTTAAAAATGACTCATTAATACGATAAAATTTACCTTTACTTCAATTTTTTTTAAACTTTTAAAAAAGGCAGTTTTGTTTAAATAAAAGAGTGAATTACGTCGTATTACATTCGACAATGGGACCAATGAAATACGTGGTATTGTTCTGACGTAATAATATTGCTTGTGATTAGTTCTAGGCTTACACGGTCTTACAACGATAATGTCAAAGAGCGTTGTTTGTCTCTTGGCGCGAAAATTCGAAATTTGAAAAAAAAAATTGGGTTACGATCTCTTGCAAATAAGTTAAATAATTTAGTTATTTTACCTCTACATTTTGCAACAGGTTTATAGAAAAGATACGAACATAAATATACAAGAATAAAGTAATAATTAAAATATTTATTCCTAAATATTATTATTTATTTTGAAAAAAAAAGCATAATATTGAAACTTTTCCAATTTTCAGAGGATAACAATACAATAACTGTTACAATATCTGTACACATATGAAAAATAGTCGAACTTTAGGACGACCTCTCTACTTTTAAGTGTAAATAATTAAACATAAAATTGAAACAAACGTGGATAGGGACCTATTGCATGCAAGGATAATCTGTAAAATTAATTTACGATAAAAGTAAAATTCTAAAACCATATATCATATCAAATATTTAGGCTTTTCTTCTTATTAAATCAAAAATATTATAATCGAGCATTAACCGTTCAATTTAAATATTTTTAATAAGTGAATTTCCTACCTAAAACGACCGATTGATTTAGACTGAAATTTTATAACTAAAAACAAATAATAAGTTTGCTACGTTTGATATAAAGTTGCTTAAAAATACAACAGTAAATTTTTATTTTTGATCAAAAACTTTTTCTAAGCGTGGTTCGATGCTCCAGCAAAATCTAAAACCATAAAAAAGTTAAGCGAAAGTAAAGCCTGATGGAACTCTACATGATGTGCCCTTTTAGATGCTCTCGTAGTTACCCGAGATACATATTTTATGCATTTTCATCTTTAAAAAACTTTTTGATTTTATGCTTGAAGGATTAAAAAAGTTTTATCTCATAGAAGCTTTCTGACCTGGATGGTGATTAAGATTAATGTTTAAGAAGTCGCTAATAAATTATAATTTATAAATTTAGCAAATACAACTCAATTTTAGATAAGAACCTTATAACAAACAACATCAAAATTGTGAGAAATTCATTTACATATCATTAAAACCCAAATACAGAAAGATAATATAAACTAAAATTGTAAAATACAACTCTCCGCAAAAGATCTCACTTAATAGAAGTTTCGAAAACTTAGTTTTCTCGTTAAAAACTTTAGAGAGCTTGGTTAATTTGTTCGTCGTAAAACATCGAGAATAATGAAAATATAAACAGCACGAAGCTTACGATATTACATAAAGGAATTTCTTGGTAATCCGAGAAGTTCTGTAAAACGTATAAAGTTTAGTGAGAGATAAGATTAGAAAATATTAGGGAAAAATATTTTCTCATGTTTGATAAAAAAAACTTCGTTAGGAAAGAAGTCGATGTTTTGAAGTACATGGAGCAGTGGAATCACTATTTAACATTTATATGTAGTTTTCATTCTTCTCAATAATAATTGATTATTTATATGTGCCAAATTGGTAACTACAAATTTATGATTAATGATATTTACATCCATCACAATCTTCTATGTATTTGTACAACCGTCACTGTGAGACTGAGTGAATCCATTGTGTCACATCACAGATCTTATGCAACATTTATATTTTTTGTGACTTCAACTGACCCAACGCGGCATGGTCCAATGATGAGTAAGGTGCTTTAATCCAGTGTCCAGGAGGGAAACCAGTAATCTGCTGCGTAATTCATGCATTTACCATTTTGCCTATAAATGTCAGTTTGAATTTTCTAGTGTTTCAAAGTCAAAAGGTCTTGGGCCTATTAAGTTGTTCTATGATTTTAGAAATGCTAAATATATTGAACTGAATTATTTCCTTGCTTCTGTAAATAATCAGGATTGTGTGGCTGATAATGAGATCCATGTGTCTACTGTTACTAAGCCCTCTGATGAAAATAAAATTTTTTCACAACTTTGTTATAATAGTTATATTAGAAGCATTGATGATCCAGTAATAAATAATCCAAAATCCTTTTGGAAGTCTATAAATGACAAACATTCCAACCATAGTTTGCCCTACTCTTTTTATTACGGAGACCAATCTGCGTTCTCTTTTCAAAACATAGAAAACTTGTTTAAGCAGTATTTTCAAACTGTTTATACTAATAGTAATGATAATGACAATGGGCCTTCTTCCAAATTCCTTGGTACCAATGCTTCTGCTGATTTTAATTTTAAAGTTACTGATTTGTAATGAAATTGATCACTGATATTAATAAAAATATAGTTCGGCATCCTAATGTGGCAAGTTCACAGGGCTTGATGGTATCGCTAATTATTTTTAAAAATGCTTCTATCCTATTGTACTGCCTCTATTTATACCATTTAATATCTCTCTACGATTTTCTAGTTTTCCATCACTATGGAAACAAAGTATTATTGTCCCAATATTTAAAAATTGCCAGAAGGACCAAATTGAAAACTACAGAGGTGTATGCCTCCAATCATGTATTCTTAAGTTATTTGACTGTTTGTTTGCAAAACAGTTATCCTGTCCCTATCCTGTATTGAAGATTTTCTCTCCAATTCTTCTCTTGGTTTTTGTCATAGAAGATACTGTACCAAATTTATTGTTTTATCAATCTGGTCTCTTGCTCCTAATGGAAGAACTTAAGCAGGTAGATGGCATTTATACCGACTTTTCTAAAGCACTGCACCTGCCTCTGTGACCTAATTACAGTTACCTTAGGTGTTTCTTAGTTGGATATTAATCTTTTTTGCTTTTGAATGTTTTTGTCAAGGACATTTCAATTTGTTTTAAAAACAACAATGTTTGTCTTTTGCTGATGACCTAAAATTTTGGACAGTCGTGGGTAGTGTTAGTAATCAGAAGCTTTTGCAGGACTTGGATAGCTTTTCACTTCGTGCAACATAAATAAGCTTGATCTACATATCAATAAATATTGTTACATCAGCTTCACCCGCAAATTGAATCGTATCCATACCAAGTATACAATAAATAATCATCCTTTTAAATATGTCTCTTCTATAAAAACCTGGGTGTCACTTTTGGTAAGAGTTTGTCTTTTGTGGAATATATTGAAAATGTTGTCGTGAGGGCTTCCAGGTTGTTGGGTTTTGTTATTAAAGATTGTAATAAAAAAAAACTTTTATTGTATTGTATATGGATTTCGTCTCAGTTTTACGTATTGTAATCTTGGCCTAAAAATAATATTGCTAAACACCTAGATAACTAAAATTTAAAAATATCCACTTATACTATATATTACAAAAAAAGTTAAAACAGTCAAAAGTGAAGTCACAATACACCTTCAAAAAAAGATTAAAATAAAACATTACATTATATTGCTAAAAAAGTTATAACACTTAACTACCTAATCGGCTAGATAGCTATCTACATGATAAAAACATTTATTGGCTAGGAATTCCTTTAAATTTCTTTTAAATATTGAAACGGTTTTGTTAATCTTTATATCATTCGGTAATTTGTTGTATAGTTTTGGACCTATTTTGATTAATAAATTTTTAGAAATAAGTAGCCTGCTATGAGTCATGGACAAGTCACTTCTAGAACGAGTTGGATAATCATGAAAACTATCATTTACCATAAAAAAATATAAAATTTTTAAAAACATTTAAGCAAACTTCAAACATATTCACACACGGGACCGTCAAAATTCTATATTTCCTAAAAAGAGGTCTACAGGATGTTATCGGTGATACTCCGGCAATACACCTAAGAATCTGTTTTTGGCTAATAAATACTCGACGTGCATGCGACGTACAGCCCCAGAGCTAATTACCTCTCAGCTACCTAATCATCTCTCAATTGAGACTCGCCTACCAGACTCGCCTTTTATTCCCTGGTCAGACCAGTTTAAAAATACTGTTATATGGTATGGTTCTCTTATCACCAAATTCATATTCACACTCTTAAAATAATGCAACATATTATTTTAAAACATTGTGTTTACAGATCTTTTATTGCCATGGTTAACCATGATTATAGTTTTATTGAGAATCATCTGGTTTTGATACCAACCGCCAGTCGTAAGGAGGTTTGTGATGCAATTTTCATTTTCAAACCTGTGCATGGTGATATCGATTGTTTTTCTTTTAAAGTGCATAACATTTAGTGTTCCATATCAAGAGCTTAGACATCATGCCACTTCACGGTTCCTTTTTATAGAACATTCTATAAAATTCATAGTATAGTTTTCTCTACTATAAATTCTTTATTTATTTAATGTTTATAGTCTTGCAAGCTTGTAACATTTAATGGGATTTTGCCGTATATTAAATATAAAATAAATGTAACAATTTCCAGCAAGTAAAGCAATAGGCTTCGGCGTTTTAGAAAGAAGGTAAAAAGTACAGATGTGGTAATATGGAAATGCGGCTGGATCGATCACTGATGGAAGCAAAAATAAAAGCAGCCCAATATAGGTACACACAAAAGGCAACAAAATGTGAAGCTTGAAAAGTACTGGAAGATCAGGAGGTCAAATGACATTTCATGAAATGAAATATTTTGTTAGTATTAATAAAAAACGCACTTCTTGATGAGAATTACTGAATAAATACACTGGCAACAGGTTACTCTAAATCTAATTAGTCTAGGATTATATTTTACAGTGTGCTTGGCACAAGATGCAACCAAGCACAATTCTGTACCATATATATATAAGAAATATATTAAACTTCAAGAAAGCCACCAGCTACTATAAAAGCTACGAAAATGAAGAAGTGTATAAATTAGAGCTCATGTTTAAGTCGCAATTTAATTTTGCAACGTCGTTTAAAATACCAGTTCATGAATAGAAAAAAAGAATATGTAATACCTGTAAGATCAAATGCCATGATAAGTGGATGCTGAAATATTTCTCAAAACCCAAAATTTATTACAAAAATTATAAGCTACAAGCGAATAGTTGTAAGTTTAATAGTTGATCTGACAAGACACTGCAAACTAAACAAATAGCCGACCACTTTAAATATCATAGGTAGCAGCTTTTGCGTACTTTATTATACATGTGTAGTGCAACGATGCAGTAATATACTACTTTAGGTTTAAGAAGTCACATATTAATAAACCTTAGCCGGGTTAATATTTGCAGGAGCGAGTGTCATACCTTCGAAGTTTAATCAAAAGAGCCAACTTCTAAATATAATATAATAATAGAGATAAAATTCTGAGGATAGTTTGAACATACAGCCATAAAGGTTACGGTAGGAAGGGCTTATATTACGCTGCCAACTTACCCTGGGTAATAAAGTGAATAAAAATTTTATTTTAGTTGCATTTTATAAAAACCTCTTTTTATAAAATGCAATTCTATGTACTTTTTACATTTATGGTTTCTTGATATTGATTCAAAAAGAATCCAGAATTCAAAATATTTCTCTCGGGCCTTCTTCTTGCAAAATCAAAATCTACGAAGCTCTCCCTAACAAGCCCCGAACATTATTTAAAAGCCATCTTAAGAAACGCCAGCTTAATTCTGGAAATCTATTTTGGTTTAAACGCAGTATATTTGGCTGCATATTAGCTGTGACCAGGATCTTGAACTTAAGACAAAAATACTCTTTCGGTGCTTACGCCGTAATAAAAGTCGATTGTGCATGGCAAAATGTTTTATTTTTTGTAATTTCAGATGTACAAAAGCTCTCCCTGCACGAGTCCCGAACACATAGCCGATCCTCTTCCGAGGCATCCCGAGGATTGGGCGAGGATTCGATATTGGGAGGCAAAAATGAAAATGGCAGGACGGAATCGCCTGACAACGATTCGGCTTTTAGCGACACGGTATCCATGTTGTCAAGCGAGTCGTCTGCTAGCAGTGGGGGCAGTGGAGCGAAACCTCAGACATTAAATTTGCAGAATATACATCAGGTAGGTAGGCAGAAAAATTAAAATAAATTTATTAATATTTATGAGTAAACGAATTCTAAAGAGGAATGTGGGTTAAGTTATACTTAGAAAAACGGGAAACCAAAGAAAACCAAATCTCATATGAGGCATTACATCAATAAATACGTCAATTTTTTTTAGCTGCTTCCTTTCTTTTCAGTGAAGTCTATATTTGTTTTGTTCATTATTGGCACAACCTGGGCTGTTTGGCACCTTATCTAAGAAATCAATTATTTTTTTTTTTTGGAAACTTCATTAGATTTTTTAGTTATTCTGAATTTTTATTCTATTGTGCCTATTAAACCGTATTTACAGAACCGCGGTCTCCTAGATATTTACCTGTATTGTTTAATATGAATTGCAAAAACTTTTTTACAAAACACATTACCTATATTATTTCTGGTAGGTATTGCTGAATTACAGATGTGTTACTCTATTTCAGTTTCTTCAATTATATTTTTTTTAGTTATTATAACCAGGGGTTGGAAATCAAGACTTGAATCGAAATTTAACTACTCTTTATAAATCACCAAGTAAAAATTGATAGAATGTATACAGGGTGCCTCCGATTAAGTCGGCACTATTGGTATCTTTGTTAATATTTAGGATACAGGGTCAATTAAATTAGCAAACTAGTAGGATTTTTTCTGTTCATTAAAATGGTGAAAACAGAAAAAAAAATTGAACATCGCGTTTTCGAGAAAATGTGAAAAATGTACTTTTGTTAAATGGAATTCCCTGTATATTTTTACATAAATCAAAAGATAATAATTTTCTTACTAAAAAAGTATTTTTACACTAATAGCCTAAACCTAAAAATAACAAAGTTATAGCGATATTAATAATTTTGTCAAATTTGGGCAAGTTGACCTTGAACTTTTTGAGAGGAAAACAAATCACTGTTTGAATAATAAAATGACAGTAGCCGTAGAGATTTTATTAAATAAAGAAATACTGACAGTTACATGTTAGCAAAGTCTGTGATTTTTGTAAAATCTAAATTAGTAAAATGCCTTTTACGCATATTGAAAAATGTGATATGTTCGAATGTTACCTTGTATGTCGAAAAAATAGTGACAGAGCGCTAGAAGAGTACCGCCAGAGATTCCAGACTCGTAACTTGCCAAACCGTAGATACTTTTTAATTCTCTACAGAAAATTTAGAAGTAATGAAAACATGTTTAAAAGAACTAGAAGAAGGAACCAATTTATAGTAAACGAGGATGTTGAAATTTCTATTTTGGCATATTTTAAAGCTCATATGGAAAACTCAACTAGAGATTTAGCAAGAGCTTACGGTGTGAGCTTAGTAACAATTTGGCGGGTCTTAAAGAAACACAAATTTGTGCCATATAAGTATCGACCAGTACAAATATTGTTGCCTGGCGATAACGAAAGAAGACTTGCTTTTTGCAACTGATTACGTAATGCATATGAAGTTAATGATAATCTTTTAAACCATATAATTTGAAGCGACGAAGCTAATTTTTCAAACAAAGGTATGTTTAACCGTAAAAATGTACACTATTGGTCCCAAGAAAATATTTTCCTTACTGATCCCAGAGATCCTCAAAATCAATTTAATATAAACGTTTGGTGCGGCTTAATAGGAAGCCAAGTAATAAGACCTGTGTTTTATGATGGCACTTTGACTAGAAGGAGATATGTTGATCTCATATTATCTGGAGCGCTGGAAGATTATTTGGATAATGTTAACTTGGAGAGACGGCAACAAATCGCAACAAGACGATAAATGGATTGCGACACGTGGCCCGATTCGTTGGCCACCTAGGTCACCAGACCTAACCCCTCTAGATTTTTATTTTTGGGGTTACATAAAAAATGAAGTGTATAAAAAAAATACAGAACCGTTGATGAACTTCAAACACATATTAGGCAAATAATTGGATCAATAGATAGAAGATCAATCTTAAAAGCTACAAGACGTGTGCTTAAGTGTGCTCAGAAATGTATTGAACAAGATGGCGATGTTTTTGCTCATTTATTGTAAATTAGTAGTTTTACTTGATGTTATTTATTTCAAAGCCAACTTGCCTAAATTTGACAAAATTATTAATATCGCTATAACTTTGTTATTTTTAGGTTTAGGCTATTAGTGTAAATAAACTTTTTTATTAAGAAAATTATTATTTTTTGATTTATGTAAAGATATACAGGGGATTCCATTTAACAAAAGTACATTTTTCACATTTTCTCGAAAACGCGATGTTCAATTTTTTTCTGTTTTCACCATTTTAATCAACAGAAAAAATCCTACTAGTTTGCTAATTTAACCGACCCTGTATCTTAAATATTAACAAAGATACCAATAGTGCCGACTTAATCGGAGGCACCCTGTATATTGTATAGTCTTCGCCGTGCTTAATATATATTGAGTAGCCAGTAGTATAAGGAATCTCCACAGGAAGTCAATCCCCTGCGGACCATTGGCTAGTGGTCTTACGTGCTGTGTTAAACTATATTATATTCTAACAGGGATAATTAAACCTTACTTTTCATAATAAATTCCATATTAGTCGCTGCATCCTTTAATGATAAATCCCAATCTGGATTTAAAGTTATAAGCTAGAACTATCGCTTGATAAAATAATGAAGCTCTCGGAAATTATATTTCTGACAGCCAGGCAGTTATATGGATAGCGAAATAAGGCTCACTATATTATTCTCCAGGCCTTTTGATTTGTTATAAATTACATTTTTAAGAAACCTGCCTAGAAGAGCTTAAGATCCTGCGCTATATATTAGGTTTGAGGTATTGCTTGCTAACTTATCTGCCTATGCATTTCCAATTTCTTTGATGAGTAGTACACAAGAATAAGACTCTGGAACTATCCGAATCTCCTGTATTAATCAACTTATCTTATTCTTGGCTTACGCATCACTAAATCAGATCAGGTGTACTCTAGTCATGTGTGCTCTCTCTTTGATTAAAGTGATTTTATTATACTTATAACTCGAGAGTCATTACCTGATTATAATGTTTAAGGCAATTTTCTGTCTGTCTTGGACTTTGTCCTTGCTTATAAGAGTATAAGCGCAAATTCCCAAGGTTTTACATAATATGATGGAATGAATCTTAATATGGTATTACTTAAAAAGTATCTGAATTTTGAAGTTTATCATTAGTATATAGTATCTGATTAAATGTCTTTACTTACGTCTAATGGAAAGCACAAGAATAATTTTAAGGGTATCTTAATTATGAGGTTAAAAAATGGGTCATTTGGATTAAGTTATATAAAATAATCAGCAATCAGAAGAATTTTTTTAGAAATTGTAGGATAATGCAGTGATTTAAATAGAAGAATATTTATATTTCTAGAGGTACACAAAACATTCTACAATTCCCTTTAACATAAACCAATATATATTAAATTTAAAATATAATTGTTAGGGAGCTATAAAGATTATTCTTATAGTCTTTTATTTACCATTATAATGTATTTTAACCTACAATTGTTTTCATCTAGGATGACGCTTCACGTATCAAAGCCGAAAAAATACGTATGGCTATGGAAAAAATTAAAGAAGCAAATATTCAAAAACTATTTGTAAAAGTGTTTACTACGGATGGTTCTGCTAAATCTCTTCTGGTGGATGAAAAGATGCTGTGCTCTTATGTGACGAGACTTTTGGCTGATAAGAATCATGTAAAAATGGATCCAAAATGGGCTATTGTCGAGCATTTACCTGATCTTTATATGGGTATGTATATTATTTATTGAAAAATGTTTGGTATTAATTTTTTTGTCATTTTTAGAGCGTTTTTACGAAGATCACGAACTTTTGGTCAACAATTTACTGCTATGGACCACCGAATCCAAGAACAAAATATTTTTTGTAGAACGACATGATAAAATTAAACTTTTTACGCAACCGGAGCAATTTTTGCTATCCCCGACTGATAAAAAAGACAGTATAGATTACGATGAACATTCCAGGAATATGCTGCTGGAAGACTTCTTTTCTTCCAGCAATGGGAGCTTACCAGAGGTAAATATAGCTGCAATTGCAAAATAGCTTAATGATAAATTATATTTTTAGGTTGAAGGACCGCTATATCTTAAGGCTGACTCTAAAAAAGGCTGGAAAAAATACCATTTTATTCTTAGGGCGCCTGGTTTATATTATTTCCCTAAAGAGAAAATTAAAAGCGCCAAGGATTTAGTGTGTCTAGCTACCTTCGACAACAATCATGTAAGTTTTCTTTTTTTTTACGGAATACATCGGCACAAAAGGGGCAAACCCCATGGAACTCGAGCATCATAAGTAGCTTCAGTTCTGCAAATTGTAATATTCAGGAAATATATGCTTTGAGAGTTGATTTCATAGACTTGCGATATGGGTCAGTTCGGAAGAGCATTTACTGTGACGGTATCGATAAAAAAGCGTCAGGTCCGCCACTTTTTTTCTATGGGCCAAACCGTCCAAGCTCCTGGATAGAATTAAACAGCTTTAAAGTATTTTTGGGTGCAGAGCTCTATATGTGAAAGCAATACCCAAGAAATGAACGAATTTGAATCTTGTAAAGCGTTAAAAGCTGTATATATCGCTACACCCAGAGATAATAAGACTTGGAACTGTAGAAGCAGTATTCTTTGTAAATACAGCAACCTGAGTCTTAGCTGCGTTAAACTCAATTAGTTTGCACTCACCCCGCTCCAAAATAATGTTAAGGTTGGCATCAATAGTTGTTACCTGGCAAGGCCTATGGCACTGGCTGTCCGCTGAAGTCATCTGGTTGGGCGACTTGAAGGAAAATACTAATGTTCTGTCATTAACAAAGCTGTAAGAGGGTAAGAAACAAGATGCATCCTTGAGGAACACCAGCATTAGTGTGGTATCCTCATCAAGGACAACCGGGATGGATCGGTTCTCAAGGAAGTTTCCGATTCGTTCATTTTTATGCCAAACCCTCATGAATGCCTTTAAAATATCTCGAGGTGTTTATTTGGTCGCTAATGATGTTGGTGGACTTGGTGGACCTTGTAATTTAGTTTTACTTAAACCTAAAGTTCTCCCAAAGGCGTTTTTTTTATATTTTTTCTCAGTTTTATATAGACTATTTCCTGGTATATCATATGACTCTACGGTTTTTTGAATAATTTTTGTTAATTGATATAGTGAGGTATCCGTCGATCTACCTGCTCTATAAGCATGTTGACACGCGTCCTTTCTCCAAAGTATCCAATATGAGACCATTTCTAAAAAATATATTCCTCAAAGGAGAGTAATAAACCTCCTGAAAGTAATTTTCATATTCTGCCACCCTTTTTTTTCCCAAATTTTAATTCTATATTTCATTGAAGTAAACATCACTATTTGTTTTTTAATATTTCCTAGTTTTGGTATTTATCAAAAAAAATAAAAATTTTTAAAAGCTTAGTAGTTTTTTGATAGATACATACATAATATACGTTAATATATAAACAGTTTATTTGTTCGAAAAAGAGTAATTACGAGGCATGTTTTTAAAATAAGCGCTGCAGTCGACGTTTCGCGTATGCGCGTAGTGTAGCTACATAAGTTGGAAAGCCACAGACGCCATTAGGACGCCATTTGATCGAGTCTTGATTTGTTTAGGTGATTTTAAAATGCCGCCGACTATCGAGAATCCCGCCGACTGTGAAGTGCGTGGTATGATTCGTTGTCTCTGTGCTAAAGGCTTAAAAGCAATTGACATTCATCGTCAAATCAGTGAAGTTATGGTAAAAATATTATGAGCGAAGGAATGGTGTAAAAATGGATTAGGGCCTTCAAAAATATCCGCACAAACGTTCATGAGGAGGAACGAAGTGGGCGACCTTCAGTCATTACCGATAATCTCATTTAAAAAGTGGACTGTAAAGTGAAAGAGAACAGACCGTTCACAATTTCGTCCTTAGCTGAAAAATTCCCTGCTGTATCAAGAAGTGTTCTCTACGAAATTGTGTCCAAACGTTTTTTTTGTCCAGTCTGGCGTCAAGCTTCTTTGACGACGGCTTACAAAAGCCGGTTCCAAGATACGACAAGTGCCTTAATAATAATGGAAATTATGTAGAGAAGTAGAGAAAAGAATGCTCTTTCAGGTTAATAAAGTTTTGTTTGAAAAAATTTACTTGGTGATTTTTTATATCAAGACGGTACTTACTTAAAAAACATGCCTCGAATATTGTATCGAAAAAAAAGTTTTTTAAAAAAGGCATCGTATCATAATAATTATAAACTATGTATCTATTAATTATAAAGAAAACGAAATATTGCAATTCAACATCTTTAACAATATGAGGTCGAAAAGTCTGAGTAAGCTGTTATATGTAAATTTTGTTAACAAAGCTTGAGATATACAGTTATAACTAAAATAAAATAAAGGTGTTACAAAAATTGTTCCAGTCAGTATATACTACAAAAAATTAACCTAAACATAGCACGAGTGAAAGGACATAAAATATACAATGTAAACAAATTTTAGTTCCATAAAACAATAAAATTAGATTGTTATACTAAAAAAAATACATAAATACAGTGAAATAAAAAAGAAAGATGTGATTTGCAAACCTATTTAATAATTTGTATTAAAAAATGTCAGAAAAATATTCTGAGATGCTATAGTAGCCCTTTTTTAACAAAAAAGCTTTGGTAGAGTGCCTAAATGCCAAGCTGTTGTTGAAGATGGGATTCAACTAAAGAAAAATATGAAGCTCGAGCCACTGAACTGTTTAAATTATTCACAATGATACGAAGAGCATAACAGCCAGAAGAAATGTTATTGCTTAATGTGCTTATATGATATTCAACTTTATACCCAGAATCAATATACAACCCAAGAAATTTGCTCACATTAGCAGACAACACTATAATATTTCATAAAAAGACATCATTAAATGCACATCTGAATTTTAAAATATTTCTTTTAGAAATATTAAAGAACAGTTTATTAGCATTACACCATCTTTTTACTTAAATCCGTCCGAATATTTGCCTCAAGCTGCTCAGAGTTCTTATTTTGCCACCAGAATGGTGGTTTTCTTCTTCTTTCATCTACAAAAATGGCAAAACGGCCATTTATTGACATATGAGGCAAATCATTAACATAGATTAAGAATAAGAGAGTTCCCAAAATTGATCCTTGAGTGACACTAGTCAGCAGTTCATTTCATAGGAGCTTGGCCCTGAAAGTCTGCACTCTTCCCATCAAATATGAGCGAAATCACTCAAAGACCATTTCCCTGAATCCGTAAGCCTCCAGTTTACTCAACAGTATACCGTGACTGATGCAGTCAAAGGCTTTAGACAAGTCACAGAAAACTGCGGCAGCACAATCACCATTATATAGTCCAAGTTATAACTTTGTTAAAAAATTAGAAATAGCATCAGTCGTGCTTAGGGATGCCTGAAGGCCAAACTGCTATAGACTTATAAGATTATGCATATTTAAAAATAAAAGGACCCTTTTTTTGATAAGCTTTTCTACAATTTTTAACAATAATTCTCCCAACATTTAACATTTTTTTATATGCATTACCAGTGGTTCTTTTAATTTCAGATATATTACGGCATAGGCTGGAAAAAGAAATTCAAAGCACCAACAGACTTCTGTTTTGCAATCAAACATCCAAAACTTCAAGGACCAAAATCAACGAAATATATTAAATATTTGTGCGCGGAGGATGCAGTGACCCTGGAAAAATGGATTATTGGTATGAGAATTGCTAAGTTTGGAAAAAGACTTATGTATAACTACAGGTAAGCTATCTACATCCAATAGTTTAATAAGAGAATATCACGGTAATATTTATTAGAGCACTAATGGACGAATTGGCCCAAGAGGAAATGGATATTTTAGCAAGTGCCAGAAGTTGTTCGGTACAATCTATAGCTGTACAGAGTATACAGTCAAATAGTACAACTCCGACACAAGGGTAAGCAGCAATATTAACCTAACTAGAAACGACATATTTCACTTACTAAACATACTTCTAAGAATATTGTTGTTAATGTACACGTTGTTCAAAAGAAAGATGTATTTAAAACAGTTGTAACAAAATCTTATTTCAGATACTCTGGCAGTGAAGCAGGCTACGGTACAGCATCTGGAAGTGAAATCTACTCAGCTACAAGCGAAGCTAGCTCTAGCTCCGGAAGGCATAGTAGGGCAAGCAGCTCCAGCTCCAGTGGTTGTATGTCTGACGGTGCTTCTTCCACTTGTGAAAATGCTTTTGATTCGGAGTTTCCAATGGGTATGGCAAAGAAAAATATAAAAATTATTATGGGTATTTAATATAATTATTTGTAGGTACCATAAAACGAAAACCTTCAATGAAACCGAACTTACCATTAACGAACATGACGAGACAATTAAAAGAAGTTGGTGAGACGCGGGATGAACTTGATGCAACACTACCATCTAGTCCTGTTTCTTATACAAATAATGGAACACTAACTAGGAGACATAGCAGGTATGTTTTAAATTTGTTTGATTGTGTCGTGTGTCACATTAAGTATGGCCTTCGGCCGTATATCGGATACTGATCATCTAAATCATATCATATAAAATGCCAGAGATTGCTAAACATTTTTATTACGTTCTTAGAATAACTACCAGAGGGAGTAATTCTACGACGTATAATAAAATGGGATTTTAACTGAAAATTTACCTAGATATGCGTTCAGACATAATTTTCAGCATATTTTATTATTTTTTTGTTTAAATCATCTTGTTCTATCTGCCCAGTTAAAGTAGTAGATCGGTGTTGATTTAAATATTAATAACTCCGGATTGGGTAATCGGAATCAAATAAACTAGGTCTCATGAAAAAGAAAGTTTCAATATGTTTAATTACCCAGTTTGGAGTTAATAATATTATAATAAATGCAGACATTTTTATAGCTTTTTTCCACTTAATTTTAGCAGATAGAATAAAATTTTTGAACAAAATTGGTTGAAAATTGCTGAAGGTTATAATGCCGTTGTTCATAGTACTTCTTTTTAAAGGAAAATCGTATAAAAACTCAGTTTAGAACTATGGCGTAAGTTAACAGCCATTCTAGAAACTGGTTAGTTTCTAGCAATTTCTTATTGGCTATTTTAAGATTTTTTTTCCGCGGGACATACGGCTAGTACTTCCTTAGATACAGCCTAGACAAGCCAACAAGTTTCTTAGTAAATGTTCGGTAGCTAAGTTTTATGTAATGAGTTAATATTTAAATTACACCAGATCCAGTAATCTAGCAGTTCATTCCTAGTCTTCAAGTAATTTTTTGTTTTTAAAATATTAAGAACTTTTTAATTTTTTCAAGACGAAAATCAAACAACTCCGGTGACGATTCATCAAACCAAGGTACATTAAAAAGACAGCATTCATACAAAACCAGGGGTTCGATAGAGTCGATGGGGAATAGAAGCGGAAATTCCACACCACTGTGTGGCACCCCAGTGAGAGAAAGGGCGAGTCCTTTTGGGGAAAGGAACAGTCCTTTTGGAGAACGACCTCCCAGTGCTACTTCTCTTAGGAGTCCCACTCCACTATCACCTAATGGACTAGATAGTTTGTCAAGTATGGTAAGTAAATTATTTTTATGCAGTATTTACTGATAAAATATTCAATAGTATTTTGAATGTGTTCTTGAATGTGTACTACCTTCCTTCATTGTGGCTGTATTTTTAAAACAAAAAAAAATTTGTAGACAATGAATGTGCAAAAAGCTACATTTTAAAATATTTTGACATATACAGAGTGGTCACAAAAGGCATGGCCGAAGAATTTTATGTTTTTTTTAATGAAAAATTTTATATAATATTTGATTTTCTAATTCTGCTTCAAAATTTAAACAATTTAATATATTACATACAATATATTTTAATCAAGTAGTTTTTAACTTTCAGTTTTTACTAGAAACATTTTAAAATCTTTTTTTTTTACATTTTAAGAAAAAACATAAATAAGTAACAGTACATTTTTTTTATATTAAAACACATCTTAAGAAAATAAAATAGGAATCTAAAAATCATTTTATCTTATGACAAGTAGTTATAGCTCTGTAGCCTCTTAAAGTTGAAAAAAAAACAAATTTCAAGTGTCTCTAATTCAAAAACTACTTAATTAAAGTATGACATGCATGACATCAAACGTCTTAGAATTTTACGAAGAATCTAAAAATCAAATAATATATAAGGTCTTCCAATTAAAAAAAAACAAACATTTCTACGCCTTTTGTGAAACCCAGTATGAGTCAAAACAATTTAAAAATGTAGCTTTTTTCACCCCGTGTACCCAAAAAAAAATATTTTTTTTAGCTTTAAAAATACACCTACAATCGAGGAAGGGAGTACTAAATGGACACACTAAATATGTTATATTCTATTATTCTTATACGTTTTAGACTGATTCGATCATATCACTGCCACCACCTCCGGAAACAAACGGTGACGTAATCAACGATTCTCCAAGCTACCAGTTGCCGCCTCCTCCTCCCGAAGTCTACAACTCTAACTTATCGCTGGACAGTCTTCCGCCTCCGCCGAACCCCCACGACCTCCCACCGATTACCGGAAGTGAACTGACCGGAAGCCAGTTAAGTCTCATGTCTCTCCCACCACCTCCCGGCGAGGAGACCGGCACGATACGACGAAGAAAAAGCGGAAGTAACACTTCTAGCGCCACCGCTACTCCTACGAATGTTTTGAGTCCGGAAAGAACACCCACCCAGGTAATTTGATTTTCCTGAAAATCATTAATTAAGTAAAAATGCAAGCTACAAGTCTACAGCGCTAAACAAATTTCATCTTTTTAGGGTATGTCACCCGATCAAACACCAACCCATTCAAGACTGAATACACCCTGTGCGAGTCCACCATCAGCCGGCTCAAACTGCAGCACTCCCACACAGACTACTCCAACAAATACCTTTAGTCCTAATCATAGGAATGTAAATAATTGTATTTATGCTCAAAGTAGTTCGATCTATGGTCAGAACCATGACAGAAACGAACATGTAAATGGATATAATGGTACGCCACCGCCATACATTAATCCTCCACAATATAGACAGGCTGGTACCCTGCCTGGCACTTCACCATTTGCAAATGCCAATGGACTTAGGTCGAGTTTAAGACAAACTTCATTGCCTAGGCAGGTTTCTTGTAATAGTATAGCCTCTACAAATAGCAGTAATTCTTCTGGTAATAATTCCGTGTATAGTAGTTCAACGTATGATGGCAGAAGCTCACCTAAAGTGCAAAGAAAGGTCGCGTTCCAAGAACCCAATAGTCCGAAGAAAAATGCTAAGAAGATAAGCTTTAATTTGACACCTCAGGAGGTGCCTCCATTACCGAAAAAGCCTCCTCCACCAAGGAGGTCTGAGACAACCAAACTGTCAAGTCCCAAGAAGCTTGCGGAACCTCCAACGGACTTTCTTAAAGACTTGCAGCGTGTTATGCGAAAAAAGTGGCAGGTGGCGCAAAAATGTAAACTCGAACCCGAAACTACGCCTCATGAAGTTTTGGGATTCCGTGATCCACCCGCTTTACTTCCTGATTATAAAGAACATAATGTATCTAATTGGGTGAAAGAACACTACGGGCCACATAACGTGTACGAGAATGTCTACGGTGACAGTCCCGAAAATGTTGTGGAATACATTTCCTCACCGATGCACCTAAGAGGTGATGTAAGAAATTCTAAGAGGCCACCACCTCCACCACCGAAAAGAAGCGAAACGACACATTTGAGCACGTCCAAGATGCACTGATGCTGCGTTTCTTAAAATAGCTTTTGGAAAATATCTCATATCAATCAAGGTTTTGTAAAGTAGTTCCTATTACGGGAGATTTTTTTAAGTAGTGGGTTTTTGATGCAACTGAAGTTGAATAAGCAGTTGTATACAGGGTGTTAGAATGTTAGTTACGCAATCTCTAGAAACGAGAAGTCAAGAATTGAAACGTATGTTTTGATGTAGAGTTAAAATATTTTTCAAATTGGATCTCTTACTGTATTTACTAAATTCCGTTATTCTTAATTAAGATTTTTAATTAATTACTTTTAAAGTAGCGTTCTACGAAATTAACTAAAGTTCAAACGCTCAAACTAAATACTTTTCTAAAATTCTTGAAATATTAAAATATATTACTTTGTATATAAATAATTTAGTTATTTAATAATGCATTTTTTAGTCTTTAAGGTATGAAATGCTTACACATCCTATATACATACTGCTCCCAGTTTTTTTTAAGTAAAAGTATTCGCCTCTGAAATATAACCAATATAACATAATTATGATGTAGTGTCTATTACAAGTGTCCACAACCGTGTGCTTAATATTTAACCAAGTATGATTTGAGAGATGCTTTCAAAAGTTATAAATTTAATTAAGGTACTGCCATTACCCGATGCTTAGGCTAAGCAACTTTTTTAGAACAAACTGCCTAAAATATTGAAACATTTTAAGGCTACATTGTGATTTAATGATAAAAAATTAGACGTGCCATTAGGAAAAGTAAGTGATTTTTTGTTATATTTCTTACTGTTTTGAATAGATAAAGCTTAATAGGCCAGTCGACAGGTTTTATTACTTAAAGACGTTTTACCTGCGTAGATGGGACGAAAAACTACAAAATTTTTCGAGTTTTCATTTTGGTATCCAACAATTACAAAATTATCTTGGTGATTTGTACCAACATACTTTTAATTGACTCATGGAAATCATTGTCTGTACCAAAGGCTAATTTAAGTCTTCAAATTCCGTTTCAATGACATATTATAACAAAGAACTCTTTACATTTAAGATCATTTTATTCCTTTTAAACGTTTTTATGGAAGAGCTACGCTAATGTATAAAGATATAAGCCCAACATCCTAAAATCTGCTAACAAGGTCGACATAATTGACGATCCAGAAATGCTCGATCTATACTCGCCGGCACAAAATTCTGCCACCCTGAAATATTGGTCGATAATTTTTAACCGAAAACTTAACATTAATTATCTAAAAATAATCTTCAAGTCAGCGTTTTAATAAAAAATTTGCAGCTCGCAGCAGAAATGAGATAATGGAATGAACCAAAAATCGAAATGTTTAGAATACATCAAAGATTACAAGGAATAGTACAATCCATTCTTGGTTCCACCGCTCCTTTTACAAGAAGTATAGACTTTCTAATTTTGTGCTAAAATTAAGCGATATTTGTTGCTATCTATGAAAGGTGCTTCTGTTTCAGAATGAAATATTATGTGTACAAAAAGACTATACAAGCGCATACAAAAGAGTATTCTTCTGTACTCGGTAATATATAAGCAATATTTGTTTAAAGACTATCATAAGGATAATTGAGAATCTGGACTATTTATACTGTTTGTACAAAGGTACATAAACATACTTATAATAGGTAGAACATACATGAAGACTTAATGCATAAAGGATATATGTATCAAAAACAACTTTTTGCGCAAACTAAATTTAAAGTTTTTTAATCAGAACTTTTTAATTAATGAACTTATAAATATAAAATTTTTAAAGTTTCAGACCCTAAGGCTACAATGTGTACTAGTCTTAACAAATAATGCATATTACATTATCAAAGGAAACTATGAAGTTCTAAAAGTACATGAATCCTTCATTCCCTAGGTAAGTTAAAAAAAATATACAAAATGCATAAAGGGTACAAGGTATAACAAATCTTGGACAAATAAATTCAAATCAAATATTGTATTTGTATCATTTACAAGAATATGCTTATAAAAGCTAAGAAATCCTAATTAGTTCTTCTTTTCCTAATTTTTCTTGTCTGCTCGACTTCTGCGTTTTCATTATTGTCGTCATTATCTTCATTTTATAGAAATGTTGATAAGTTTCTTGTATAAAGCAAAGTTGTTGTTTTAGGTTTTTATTTTTTCTTCCGATAAGGTATTTTTTTTGTTTATTACTATTTCCAATTTATATTCATTTACTGAATTTGTCCTGGCATTTTTAATTAATCTCTAAATTTTATTTTGTCTCCACAACAATTTTTTTTTCTGTTAAACAAGTTCAATTTATTTTCTATCTGAGGAATATTTTTAAAATGATCGGTTATGTTAATAACAGAGTTTTTCTTACTTGCTTCTTTTATAACACCTCTGTATTGGTCTGCAGAGAATATTCTCTCAATTTTTCGTAATTTTTTTTCAATAATTCCAAAATCTCTATCCGAATCCAAGAAAGAGTGTCCCACCTCTGGATATGTATGGTCTATAACTTTGACATATCTTTTTAAAATTAGATATTGATATAGGCATATTAGGTTAAAATTTTTGTTCTGCCCAACACAAGAATCGGACCAGATGAGAAGATGTTTTATGTCCTTGATTATATTTGTTAAAAGTTAAACAAATTTGTGCAAGCTACTGCCAACTTCAAGGCTGCCCTTTGTTGCTATATCTTCGGTCCAATTAAAAAAGTAGGACTTATTACCGTCAGATGTTATTGTGTGGATTCCAAAGTTATAGAACAACATCTGCCTTACATAAAATGATTTGGAAGTGGTAAGTCGTGGTAAAGGCATAGTTTGCTGTAAATCCATAGTTAAATAGCAGAGTTCATGATTCTTAAGGGCCCTCTTTCTATTGAAAAAGCAAATTTAAAATTTTCTGTATGGATTTAATTTCCTAAATTGGCATCGCAGGTACTGCATGTATCACTCCTGGGTTGTCCAAAGGAAAAATTAAATTTCGTTGAAAAAACGTGTGTATAAAAAATTTTTGAAACCAAAAACCGTTTATGCATATTAGTTTCTTGAACATATTCTTAATACAGCTTATGCATTTTCGTTATATTTAATACCGAAGACAAATACATCTTATTGGCATTTTTGTTTCGTGAATAGTAAGAATGTTCTGCAGGAAAAGAGAGAATGTGTTTTTTTACAGCATCAACCACATCTTTTTCTATTTTATTTGGTCTAAAAAGATGATGACCCCTTTTATCTGGTGATGGTGCTGTAGTCCCTGATTTCAGCTGATTTTGAATAAGTTGTACTTTTTTATATGAAATCTGATAAAGGGAGACAATGGCAGTTTTACAAACGGTTTTGGTATGCTTGTTGCAGGTTATTGTGTACCTAAATGTATATGATTTTCCTTTTGTAATTTTTTTCTATGCCGATTAACAGGCGCAATCGAAACAGATTTAAAAAGTAGCGAGTTTTTCGCATTTTGATCTAATGAGTAAAATTTTTTAAATATTTTTACTCGATCGTCCTTGTCAAATTGATTTTCACCATTTTTTTTACAATTTTGTTTTTTGCATAAAGATCCTAATTCGGGAATTTTGCTTGGCATTTCTTTTTTACTTTTTAATGAAATGTAAGTCTCGCCTCTCTGTCTTGCCGAAGCAGTCCTATTTTTTTTCCATGTTTCAGGACGAGGCTTTCTGATTCTTGATTTTTTTCTGGCAAATCAAATACCTTCCTCTTGGCTTTGTTTACCCTAGATTCCAAAATACTGTCTTCCCTTTCTTGATAGTTGTCAGAATCTTCTGCTGTAACATATAGTAAGGTTTTAGGGTGACTTTCATTTTCATCCTCATCTTCAAAACTTTCACTTGATTCGGTACTGTCGGGATTATAGTCATCCGAAGTATCTTCTGTAGAAAATGCTTCATCTCCGGAGAAAGAATCTAAAATTTTTTAGCTATTTAGAAATTATGCTATGACCTAAATTGCATTTTAAATTAGATATTTACTGTTAAATAATATATCTTGTACTTCTGGTGGAGATATAATCTATGTACGTTTCTCATATTCGATGTTCCTGATACTAGGTGGAGTTTTATCTTGTGTTGGTAAAACTTCTTGGACCTCTACAAACATAAAGCTTTTTAAGCTTATTATCACTTCAGATATAGGTATCATATAAAGTAACACTCATACCTAGGCTCTGATGTTTTCGTTTTGTTTTTTTTTTTATTTTAACGTAATAAATTAACGTTTTTATTTTTAATGGGGTAACTATTTTTTTTCCTCATGGACCTACAGTTTTACGTGGGTTCCGATTCACAATGGACTCGCTTCTAATAAGCCGACCGCCCAAGTTAGGTATTTTTGTGTCAAGTTAAGTATTTAAAAAAAAACATACCATCTGCAATAATCATCTCATGTTCTTTATTTTCTTGTTCTTGCAAATCAAAATTTGGAACATTTTCCCTCGTTTTGCTCGTACTTAATAAGCCTTATGTATTCTTATTGGATTGTTCTAAAATAATTTAAACAATAAATACATTCCTTTAGGCATTTTTAAGGCCACCGGTAAGATTGTAACCTCAAATTGTGAATAAAACACATATTTTTCCAACAAAGATAAATTATATGGATTTAACATACCTTCAAACTGTTTTTGACCTAAGTTAACTAGACGTCTAGTTCTTGCCGACATGTTCACAACTTATTTCACTATATTCACAACAGCAATAGGCACAGCAGGAACAAAATATGTGAAATGGAAATGAAAAAGCATGGTATAAACAAAAACGAAGTTAGGTTATTAACTTCAGGGATCTATGTAACTATAAATGTCAACACAAAACATTTTGCATCAGGCATACATTGATACATTGATACATTGATCACATAGATCCTTTATGCATTTTGTAATAGAATATTATTTGGTACATAAATCCTTTATGCCCTAGTATATTAAATTTGTTGTAAAAACATTTTTAGGTCAAATTATCCTTTAATTTAAATTTTGAGGTTAAATCAAGTAAGGACTTGTGGTAACCATAAACTATTAGTGGTGTTAAAATTTATTTTCTTTATAAAGCTAATCCTATTTACAAAAGGAATTTCTAAGTAGAAGGAGAAGCGAAGAAAAAGTCCTTAACTATTTTGAGTTTCGAAATTGCCCTTCACAGTCACTATGTAAAGACCATTGCAGGATAAAAATCTGTAGAAAAAAAAATTGGAAACTCTGATTTTTTTTACGAAAAAGTTGGATGTAAAAGTAAACAATTCTTATTATAAATATTCACAATTTCCAAGTGAAATGTTTATGTAAAAATCAACATATTTTACACAGGAAAAATTTTAGAGAAAAATAATTCTGTACAACGAAGGAAAAGTAGTATTTTTTGTGGAGGTAGTTGCTCACCAAGTTATTAGTTTTTCGCCACCTTTCATGCTTAAACAAGTTTGTAGTACTTGAGATTTCAACCAAGTACTGAACATGTAAATAGAAAATCCTTAACTTTATTACTTTTCAAATTTTTAACCTGCCGATTGGATTGAATTTAAATATTAAGTCATAAGAGAAAGCCTAATGTTACATCCGACATCCCCGACTGACTTAAGTGGGGTTTTCTCAGCTTTTAATTGATTAATTTGTACTAAGTAATTTTTCTGTATATACTAGTTTTAGTTGGAATTTTGTAAGAAATGTCAAAACATTTTTATGGTGCTTATAGGTATAAATTTTTAGGTACATTCTTACATTAGCAAAATTTTGTGTGTTTTTATAAATTTTATAAGAAAATTTCTACGACAATTAGTTGAACGAACTATTTAAGTTTTCTCTGGAGTTTTAAATTTTAAAACTCATCTGCTATCTAAGTTAAGGTCTTAAACAGGGTTAAATTAAGTTAATTTTGATTTATTTTATTAAATTTGATTCGACTTTTGTATATATTTTGTATATTATTAATCGAGAGAAAAAATGTCCGAAGAGATGACATATACAGACCAATATTTAAGATCTCTTGGTTACGATTTGATTTAGATGATTCCTAACGCTGCTTCTAAGCAGCACCTTAGAATATTGTACATTATATGTTTTAAGCTTAATCGTGTATTTAAATTTAATTTAAATTATATTGGAAGATCTCTACAATGCCATTGCATATTGTTTTGGTTTTAATATTATATTTTTTACTAACCTGTATAATTGATTTTTGAGAGGATATTTTGTATTAATACGCGTAGACAAGTATATTACATTATTGTCGATATTTAAATTATTTGTTGCATTTCTGTTTTTGTTTTTTAGAGAATGCATTTTTATTTTTTGTTTTGAAGTATCGTATTTATTAAAATGGGGGTTCGTCTTTATTAAAAGTTGTAAAAAGGGCGTTGTAGAAAAATTGTGGTTTTTATCTATTATACGAGTATATTATTGTCTTATTTAAAAATATAATTATGAGGTGCTTATTTGTAATAAACACTTTGTATACTGTCTACATTTATATTATTGATATACTAACTGTTACATATAGTATTATAAAATATAAATCATATTTAAAATATTGACTGTTTATTTCTAATAACCTACTACCATTAAGATGATCATTTAGTTATACTCTGAATTATAAGTAAAAGAAAATCATTATTTATAAAAATAAACACTACTGACAAAATGTCAAGAAACGTATACTGTCGCAAACAAAAAAAAAAGTTCTCACTTTGCAATAAATCCTACTTTCTTGACTCGCTAGGCAGCTACAGCAAATGTATTATCCCACGAATCTGAAAGGAAGTACTTAAGTTTTATTTCTATAGAATGTAAATCCTTGTTCGACAAAAAAATTGAATTTGGTGAAATTGTGACAGTTCAAATTAAGTTTCATAAATAAAAGTTATATGTCTTCCATCAATTGGTAATAATAAGGAAAACACAAAATTAAAAAAAAACAGTATTTTTAAAGTAATTGAGACGGTAAAAGGCAGATCTTTACAAGCCGTCGATTCAACAGTCCTTTTGCAGTACGAACTTGCTAAGAATATTGTCGGGATTTGAATAGATCCCTCCTAGGCCAAGTCAAAGGGGGGGTTGGATGTCTTTAATTACGACAATAGAGAAGTGTATTGCGATGTTGCATAGTATGTTAACTGTTATGTTAAGATATGTAGTAGTAGTAATGGTGGGGGTGAGGGGAAGGAAACAGTTTCCAACGGGTAGGCCTAAGAGTGCTTTTCCGCCAACCTCTAAAACCCTGTCATTTCCGCTGGATACGCTCCCTAGTCTCTCTAAGCAGGCGACCTGTTTTTGTTATGAAAGAGAGCAGGCCTTCCCAATTACGATTATTTAGTTCCTCTCAAGGGAGAACCCATGGTTTCTGTCATGATGCTAGTCTCTCTTTGGCATCCTCTTATAAAATGATATGCCCTTTCCTTAACCATGCCACAACTAGGACACAGCGGTTAAGTCTACAGTTTAGACCTGTTTGGACTCCAGTCAGGTTTGCTATAATCTTTCTGTGCTAGGACAGCAGTAACGCCAGCTTTAGTTGGGTTTGATAGCAGATTTTTGGTCTTTTCCGATGCTCAGTTTTCTAGAATATGGGAAATGTGTGACATATTCTTAAAGAATGGACAGTTCATAATAACAAAACATGAATAAAAACTAAAAGAAAGTAAACTATCAAAAATGACTCCGAGTCTTTGAAGTGGGTTGATCTTGGTAGTATCACATTATCAATTTTGTATTAATACAGTAAAACGGTAAGTAACAGTTATTTTTTTAAGGAGTAGGAGACTACGCAGCATTTAGAGGCAAGTTGTTATTCTTGCACCATTCATTCACTGAGTTAATGGCTGCTTGGAGTTTAATGCAGTCCTTAATAGTCTCAATTTTACAGTATAATTTGTTATCATCACAGTATAATAAGCTATTTACTTCTAGGTCCTTAGAAATGGTATTGGTAAATGAGTTGAAAATAGAGGTCCCAATATAGGGCCTTGTGGTACGCCTGAAGGAGCGACTATTCCAGTTGAGCTGTGTCCAAAGCATTCAATATGTTGAGGAGGTTTAGTGAGATAAGAAGAGATAAGAGAAGTTAATATAGTCTGTGGTAGTACGGAAGAACGCGCTGCGAATGTTAACTCTTTATGTAAACTGTAAAACATTGCATAACAAACGTTTATTTATTTTTTATAGAATGCCCTTTGAACTTACCATAAAATCCCAATTGCTTTGTCGAATGTCTCGGTGACGTGTTTAGTCCAGGTTGGCTTGCTGGACAGGTACATACCTAAGTCCTTGACCTCTTGCTTAATTTGCAGAGGTTTCTGTTACATCAATGGCGGCCTTTGTCCTGCAGGATTTCTCCTTTTCGTGAAAAGTATGAGCTCGATTTTGTCAGAATTTATAGAGCAACAAGTTTTCACGCACCACCTGTGAATGCAATCACACACTACCTCAATAAATTTACTTGTGACTATAATCAATCCGTCGTCTGTGTTAGCCTGTGCTTAGAACCCTTCCTGCTTAAGCTGCCTTATTAGGAGACCGTTTATGATTAGACCATAGAGCTTTGGCGACAGGAAACTCCCTTGTGGGCACCCACAACCCACCCAATTTCTGCCCGGTGATCTCCCAGAACTAAGCTGGCATTCCTCTCTCGCAGCGCTGATCTGACCCAACCGACCAATAAAGCAAGTGTGTTCCTGGCCTGTAGGGCTTCGCAGAATAGAATACCGAAATACCAAATAGAAATAAATTCGCATTTTTTTTTTCAAATTTTTACAATTAATTATTACATTTACATTCAACAAATTATTACATTTAATCTAAAATCAATTTACCTTAATTTTGCAGCTAGCCCCCTACTAATTTTAACGTCCGCTAAGACAGAGTGGCTAATACCATATCCAGATTAAATTAAAAATATTTTAATTGAATCTGGATGGAACAAATTAAAAATATTTTCCCTACATTCTTTGATTTTCTTAGTTTCAACTTTTTATTCATTGAAGAGCAACCAGAATTGATTATATTCAACGCCCTTTTTCCTAGATTAAATTAATTTATTAATATAATCAAAAGCCATATCAGCGAAGAGAGATATGTTTATTTTTTACGTCAAGGAAGTTAGCAACAGAAACGAAAAACAATTTTTTTCAGTTAATATTATAAGGTTTTAATATTTACGGATTACATCTGATTTTAAACTTCTAAAATAAAGTTAAACTTTCGTTTGTTGAGATTTGTAACCATCTGAAATCGGTTTACATATTTATTATTAATTACATAAAAAAGTTTTATCCAAATCCTTTAGGAATTTGACATTTTCAGAACCTTAGTTTGTAGAGATTTGGGACCACTGTAGTTCAATTAAGGTATTCATTGTTAATACCTGGAGAAAAGAAGATTAAAATCCCTTGGGAATTTTAGGAGATATGGGCATTATTTTGATTAAATAATAGCGAGTGCGGACTATAATTGATTGCTGGCAACCGACATATGCTGCGTAACTGCGTTCTCGATTTGGTCGCTGGATATCGATCAGACCAAGTGGACCTGCTACCTATTAGACAACTATATATTCAGTTACGCTTGTTTGGATATCTCAGGTTAATCAATGTCAGACTACACAGGAACCAATCTAGATATTTATAATTAGTATTTTGCCACAGATTAAATTAGCTACGCAAATTTGCATAGCTAGTTTAATCTGTGATTTTACTAGTGACACTTAATTTTAATTGAATTTGTATATTGGACCAGTTGACACTGATCACTTTGATTTGTCTTTAAATACCTACTGGTAACAGAGTATATAGCCAAAACATAATTTGTTTGATGTTTTATTAAACGGAAAGTAAGATTTTTTTTAATCATCTTTGTCCGTATCAAAAATATTTAGCCTGTCCAAGCGTTAGTCTGGTAAGAACCAGCGGTTACTCTCAAAAATGTCAAATGACGTCAGGCTTAAGGCTATCGCTTAGATGGGATGTATTTAATATTGCGCTCACGTGGTTATTTTTGTTTGTTTACATACGTATTTTGTGGTGCTGTATTGTGTACATGGACGTTGTTCTTAAAACTTCATTATTCCTTTGGATGGAATCGGGAAATACCAAATGTGGTTTGTATAAAGCAGTATTTACTTTTAGTTTTAACCACTCCTCGCTGGACAGGTTAATTGAAATTACATCAATTTTTTTTGTTTTTGTAATATTCCAAATTAATTCGACAACTGTGACATTGTCTTGTCATCTTTCAAACTACTAAAGCCGGGTTTACACTGCGATTTCTAATGACAACTAATACGACAACTAAAAAAAAAATGTGGATCCCGAAACCCACGATTACGAGTTGCGAGAAAAACATGCAATAATAGTAAGCTTATAAGCTTACCAAATTACATGACAATATTACCCTTATATATAAGGGTAATATTGTCTTTAGAATTTATTTATTATATATCATTATTTTATATCGTCGGGTTACAAGCAAAACGCACTAAGTCAATTTTTTCCAGTCTTAAGTTATTTACACCATCTGTTTACATTTCATAAAATTTGTTAATGGTAAAATCCATTAAGTCGATTGAGAATTTCTTATTACACTATTCTGCAGAAATCATAGATTCGCTAAGTCAGTAGTAACGTATTTCGTTCTGGCAAAATACACTAACTGACTTAATGGATATTTCTTGTAAGCGTTGTGGTGCTACCTTTATGTAAACTATTTAGTATCAACAAATATAACCCAACGTCAAATCTAGGTCGCAACACTGATGTAGGTTAATAGATCAAGACCAATTAATATTATTGTTAACGAAATGTATATGTATTTTCTATCTGATCAATATAGTCGATTCTAAACCTGAGACGAGTCTACTTTCTTACATGGCGATCCTGCCAGTCCCCGTAAAATGAAAAAAATTAATTTTTTTTTTCTTTACCTAAAAGTAACGCGCTATTTCGGTAGAAAAGTGTGAATCCCTATTTTTTAAACTTCGTAAATATGGGAAAATCCGTTTCGAAGGAAAGTGACGTTACAAGTACGGGAGTGGTTAACTCGAACTTTATCGTTGAGGAAGATAAAATGAGCGTCCCTAATGACATCCGCATCGTACTGTACATCATAGCCGTGTGCGTAATAATACTGACTGTCCTCAATGTGCGAAAAATGTACCGAAGGAGTCTGAAACGAGATATAGGCAGAAGCATATATCTGAGGGCACCACAGGGACAAAGGACGTCTACGGAGGACGCCTAAAGCTTACAGCCAGATGTGTAAGAACGAGAATTTAATAAAATATAAGCAGGCGATATCTGGTATGTACCAATATTTGTTTTGTCAACCTTTTGGATCTCGGTTTCTGGGCACAAACTGTTATGGCAGTTTCCACGCAGTTTCCCATTTACTTCCGAGGAATAATAAACGGTAGTACTTTACCAAGTCGCTGACACAAGGACAATTTAATAGTTTCAAAAAAGGTGTAAACGTTAGATTCTAGACTAGAGAGGACATTCACTTAAATGACATTGCAAAGCATTTTAAAGTATACTATTTAGTTTAGCAGAGGTCATTTTTTTTTTCTTAGACAGGCACATATTAGATTAGAGTAGTATTTCGTTACAGGCGTCAAACGACCATATTTTATATGCATTTTTTTTTAATTAACATCAAAGAGATAATATACTATTTATTTTATGGGATAGGATCTTATTACTACCGAGTAGTGTTAGTGATATGGTAAATAATAGGTAGCTATTTATTTTCGTATAGAGTAACTAATTAAATTAACATATTTTAGGCTAATGTTAACGAAACAATATAGTTATTTATTTAATTTAAATTAAACATATGGGTTAATTCGAATGAATGAATTTTTAATATAAGACAGAGCAGAATTATTTAAGATTAAATTTTGTCTATGTCAACCGTAAAATTAAGTTTTGAGGACGTTTATGCCAAGCTATCAAACTTGAAAGATGATATTATAAAGGAATCAAAAAGAGTATTAAAGTCACAGGTGCCCAAATCAGAAAGTGTCAGAAACCATGTCAGGGATAGTTTATTAACATTATATAACGAATTTGTACAAACAGTAGCAGGAATTTATCCAAATTTAAACGAAAATCAATATAACTCTATTAAACCTATTTTTAACACTTCCCGAGATGGAGTTGTTAGATCGTACCAAGTTCTCGCTGTTGATTACAAGGTCCCTATATCGATAGTAAAGGTAATAGACCCCCAAATAAAGGACGAGCTAGTTGAAATAGATCTAACAGACGAAATTACTGACATTAACAATCAACAAACAGATACAGTGACGAACAAGACACAAAATTTGATCACTAAAATGCCTATGAACACGATGGAGTTTTTTAATCTCGCTAGCAAAATCTTGCCTGGCGAATTTGACGGTTCGGGAGATAAGCTAACCTCATTTCTTGATGCGTTAACACTGCTTAAAGCAAATGTTGAAACGCATGAGGTAAATGCTGTGGCTTATGTCAAAACCAAACTGATTGGTAAGGCAAGAGATTTGGTAGGGGACAGCGACACATTGGATCTAATTCATGCGAAAATAAAAAATTCTATAAAACTGGAAAGTTCGCAGTCCGTGTCATCAAAACTTTTAGGGTTAAAGCAACGCCATAACGATGAGAAATACCTCTCTGAAATAGAGGGACTGGCTCAAAAGCTTAAAAGGGCGTATATAGGCGAAGGAGTTCCGGAGCAAGTCGCAGAGACTTATACAACCAATACAACGGTCAAAGCTCTAAGCACCAATGCAGCGTCGGAAAAAGTAAAAATTATCATGGAAGCCGGAAACTTCCAAACCACGCAAGAAGCTCTGGCGAAATTTGTGAATTGCAGCGCTGATAACCCGGCATCCCCCGGCGCATCAGTATTTTACACAAACAGACAAAACTTTAGGGGTAGATCAAGGAATAATTTTCCTAGAAGAGGCCACTACGATCAAAGACCCCCACACAGGCCGAATATCATGCGAAACGACCCCAATACATACCAACACAGTCAGTATGAGAGACATTACAACCAACGAAGGGGTAATAGCGGCTACAATAGTCGACCCAGCTACTTTAGACGGCCAAATAGGTATATTAGAGCGATGGATACGGGGAGTGACCATCAGGAAAACTCACAGGAACCCCAACAAGGTCCTTTGGGGCACTCCTAAAAATTTATAGTATGGACCTAGCACTATCAAATTTTGTAGCAGTCCAAACAGCAATGACAGGATATCAAACAGTTACCTTGCTGGTTGATACTGGAGCGGACGTTTCTATTTTCAAAAGAACGAAAATAGACCCTGAACAAATCGTTGATAGGTCTAACATTTGCAAAATAAAAGGCGTGACTGAAGGCTACACAAACTCTATTGGAACTACAAAAACAAATATTTTTATACAAGACTGTACTTTTACCAGCATGTTTCATATTGTAAGCCACGATTTTCCAATTCCAGCCGACGGAATTTTAGGGCGAGATTTTATCACAAAATACCAATGTCTACTGGACTATAGTAATTGGACCATGATGGTAAAAAGCAGAAGAGGCGATATTTTCATACCAATTTTAAATAGTCCGGAGGAAGATGTTTTAATAATACCACCTAGGTGCGAAGTGGTAAGAAAACTAAACTCGCTAAAAAATCTTAAAACCGACGCAGTCATTGTAAATAAAGAGATCGCTTCAGGAGTTTTTGTCGCCGGATCTATAGTGTCCAGTCAGAGCCCATTTATAAGGATTTTAAATACAAATTTTGATAGTGTAACCTTAAAAAACCCCAAAATAAGTCATTCAGATTTAACCAACTACAACATTCTTTGTGTTCAAAACAAAAATATTACAACTCAGCAAAACAAAAACGATCTATTATTAAGAGAATTAAATACACAAGGTATAGCGGAATATTTACAAAATGATGTGATTAATTTATGCCAAGAGTACTGTGATATTTTTGCACTAGAATCAGATTTACTGACAACTAATAATTTTTACGAACAAAAACTAAGACTTACTGATGACTCTCCAGTTTACATAAAAAATTACAGGACACCGTACTCACAGACAGACGAAGTTAATGCGCAGGTAAATAAAATGCTTAAAGACAATATTATTGAGCCATCGTATACCGAATATAATAGCCCAATATTATTGGTTCCTAAAAAATCCAAAGACGGTGAGAAAAAATGGCGCCTGGTAGTCGATTTTCGCCAGATTAACAGAAAACTTTGTGCTGATAAATTTCCGATTAAGTCAATTTCTGAAATTTTAGATCAATTGGGAAGAGCCAAATATTTTTCTACATTAGATCTTAAATCGGGATTTCATCAAATACCCTTGGACGAAAATTCCAGGGATATAACAACTTTTAGCACAAATCAAGGTTCTTATAGATTTACTAGGCTGCCATTCGGTTTGAAAGTTAGTCCAAATAGTTTTCAGCGAATGATGAGTATCGCTTTTGCGGGAATAACCCCCGAAAAGGCATTTTTATATATGGATGACCTAATTGTTATTGGATGCTCAGTAGGTCACCACCTTGAAAATCTAAAAAGTGTGTTTAGTACCTGTCGTAAATTTAATCTAAAATTAAACCCAAACAAATGTGCATTTTTACAAAACAATTGTTGTTACGTTGGTCATCAAATACGCGCGGATGGTATTTTACCTGACGAATCGAAATATGAGGCAATTCGTAAATATTCAATTCCAACAAACGGCGATGACGTTAGGCGGTTTACTAGTTTCTGTAATTATTATAGAAGGTTTATACGAAATTTCGCAGAAATTGCTAAACCACTAACTAAGCTAACAAAAAAAATGCACCATTTGTATGGACCAAAGAATGCCAAGATTCGTTTAACAGGCTGAAGCATATGCTTATTGATCCGCAAATATTACAACACCCAGATTTTTCAAAGCCTTTTATCTTGACAACCGACGCGTCAAAAGAGGCTTGCGGTGCAGTTCTATCTCAAAAATCAAATGGTCAAGATCTGCCTATAGCATATGCGTCAAGAAGTTTCACAAAAGGAGAAACTAATAAATCTGTCATAGAAAAGGAATTAGCAGCCATACATTGGGGCATTAATCACTTTAGACCTTATTTATATGGCACACATTTTTTAGTTAAATCAGATGAAATCCTTCTTCAAAGCTAATGCGCATGATATTAGATTTAGAGGAATATGATTTTGAAATCGAATACATAAAAGGTAAGGATAACGTCGTAGCTGACGCGTTATCTAGAATTAATATGCAAGATCTTAAGAATATGACGTCAGAGTCTAAGCAAATTTTGGCAATAACTAGGTCTATGTCTAGAAAACAACAGGGAACATTCGTGTCCCAAAATAATTCAAAAACGCGTTCTCTCGAATCAGGTAAAGACTTAAATATAATACAAACAAATGATAACTACGATTTAATTAAAATTCCTAGTATAAAATTTATTATTAAGCCAGATTATTTACGAATAATTTTGGAAAATCACGGTAAAAATAAAATCAGCGCTGAAAGCAAAATGAATTTCACTAATGGCAATTTTTCTTTAGGGAAAATATTGTCTCAGCTTCGAATAATGGCTAGTGAAAACAATTTGCAAAAATTAAAATTAAGATTAAATGATGAAATATTTAGTACGTGCACGTTTGAAGATTTTAAATTACTAGGACAAGACTATTTACACAATTTAAAAATATTTTTATACTACGACCCAAAACTTATAATAGACAAGGATGAAAAACAAAAACTTATTCAGAAGTATCATGATGACCCAATTTGCGGCGGTCACTGCGGTCAAAAGAGACTTTTGAAAAAACTAAGAACCAAATTTCGTTGGAAAAAGATGTCACGTTATGTTGCAAACTATGTAAAAACTTGTAAAAAATGCCAGGTAAACAAAAGCAAAATTAATCATCAGGAACCCATGGTCATTACGCCAACACCGCAACGAGCTTTCAATATTGTATGCATAGACACTATTGGCCCGTTTACAAAAAGCGATAACAATAATGTTTATGCCGTAACCATGCAATGCGAATTAACGAAATATCTTATCATCGCGCCTATACAAAATAAAGAAGCATTAACAGTAGCCAAGGCAATAGTAGATAACTTTATTTTGGTATATGGACCGATGAAAGAGATTCGTACTGACCTAGGGACTGAATTTAAGAATGAGGTTTTAGAAAAAGTGACCAATCTACTACAAATAAATCACAAATTTTCGACAGCCTACCACCACCAAAGCATCGGAGGTTGTGAGCGAAATCATAGAATTTTTAATGACTATTTAATGTCGTACATTAATGATTCTTGGACAGATTGGGACAAGTATATTAAATATTTTTCATTTTGCTTTAATACAACCCCAGGAGTTTTGCATGATTATACGCCTTTTGAGCTAGTTTTTAGTAGTAAGATATCCTGAGTTTACTTCTGACTTGACAAACAATATTGACCCAATTTACAATATTGATGCCTTTTATCAAGAAGTTCGTCATAAACTTCAAATTTCTTTACAGCGAGCGAGAGATTTTGTAATCAGAGCGAAAGATAAGCGCAAGTTAGAGTACGATAGAACTTCTCAAAGCCTTAGTCTGCACCCAGGTGACTTTGTAGTCATTAAAAAAGAAAATCGGACGAAGTTTGATCCTTGGTTTAACGGCCCTTTTGTAGTTATAAGTACAAGTGGGGTAAATTGTACAGTGAAAAGTGAAAAAGGGAAAGTAATTACTGTGCATAAAAACAGAGTACACAAATACTGTGCTAGTGAAAATTGACGTATTATGTATGTATATAAATCTAATGTCGCGACAAATTAAACAGAATTAGTATAGTAATATTATATGTTGACATATACTCACACATCGTAAATAACTTATTCGCAAACATTATTTTATAAAAGTATTTATCGTAGTAGTGTGACGTATAAGTGTAAGGATAATTATGGTAATAGTGATAATAATTTGTAAATATTTTAAGAGTAAGTCTTTATAGTAAAAAAAAAAAAAAAAAAAAAAAAAGGGGTAGGATAGACTAATAATTACGGTATTTCACAAAGCAACACAGCTTTCTCAAAATACGGGCAAATATTTTATTTAAAACGAATGTCTTTTATCTTTGCCCAAAATAAAAGCCATTCTTTTAAAAGGGGAAAGATGTGGTGCTACCTTTATGTAAACTATTTAGTATCAACAAATATAACCCAACGTCAAATCTAGGTCGCAACACTGATGTAGGTTAATAGATCAAGACCAATTAATATTATTGTTAACGAAATGTATATGTATTTTCTATCTGATCAATATAGTCGATTCTAAACCTGAGACGAGTCTACTTTCTTACAGCGTTTTGTACGGACATCGCGAAAAATTCTGACTTAATGTATTTTACCGCATAATAATGGACATATGACTCGTATGGACCTGCAAAATATCGTTGATTTAGATCGAATTTGCTACAAAATAGTATAGTTTATCTTGTGAAGAGTTTGAGTGATGTGCATAATGAAGCGTGTGGACAAAATATTTCAACAATTAAGGGCTCATCAGAGTGTCAGGAGTAAGTACTTTGTTGTTTATACTACTGTTATTTAAAACAGTAGTATAAACATTAAGTAAGTAACTAAGTAAGTAACTAAACATTGTTTAAGTTTTTTTTGTCACATAAACTTTTTCGATATAATTTAAATATCTACAGTGCTGTCAGTTGTTTGAGCTATTAATAAATAATCGCATGTTTTTATTTTTGAATATTTCTTTTGCAGACTCCACTACGCAAATAAATTGTACAGACTCGAGAAACCGAACTTATACCACATTATCTCCTGTGAAGGCAGATGACTCTTTCCCGGGTAAGAAATGGACAATTATTATATTATTGCATTAGAGTAATCAGTACATTTCCACTTGGTTTATTTAATATTTCTCGTACCTAATTAATATGCTCTAAAGTTAAAATTGCCTAGTTTAAGATAACTGTTAAAAACATTTTAAAGTAGATACCTACCCAATTTAAAAAAAAATAATGTTAAATATTTTTAATTGGTATAGAGTTTAAAAATTAAATTAAGAGAACAAATAAAAAAACTTGAAATTTCGTAATATATTTTTGGACTATTTTAGATCGGCTAAGTTTAGGACAGTCATCGCAAAGCATTTCTTTAAATTCAAGAACTGAGCATACAACTGACTGTGACATATCGTTTAAGCCAGCGTCACAAAATAGCGTGTCTTCAGACGGACAAATAAGAGCTGAAATTTCTGTACCAAGCAATATCGGGTCTGTGAACTTTGGCTTAGATGTGGACGGCTTTAATGCTCAGTGTCTTTCGAACCAAAGCAACTTTCCCTCTGTGCTAAATCCGGATGTACCTGGACCTAGTAATTACCAAGTAACGAAATATAGCTCGGATATAGAGGACTCGGACGATTCTTTAAAAGATAAGGACTATGTACCAGAAAAAAACGATGATAGTTCAGCAACTAGTGAAGAAGGCAAAGATAGTGAAGAGTTTAGAACTCAAGTTATACATGAAACTAGCTTAAAGAATACTAGATGGAGCACTGCAAGGCCTTCAAGCTGGAAGAGAAATATAGAAAAGAAGCCAAGGTCAACCGCATAAAAGTGTAACAAGAAAGATACAAACTCCCAAAATTCCCAAGCCAGTGAATTGTGAGAAGTGCCGTTATAAATGTTCGACATATTTTTCTGACGATGAACGTAAGGTATTATGCCAGACATTTTGGAATCTGGAATACCTACGGCAAAAAGATTTTATACTTATGAATGTTTTAATAAAAGAAGTAAAATATCGGCGGCCTCGAAAAGGAGAGGAAAGTAAACAAAGGAGTAATGCAAAGTCATACCTTTTTTCTAAAAAGGAAGTTAGGCATCAAGTTTGTCAGTCTTTTTTCTGTAAAACCTTATGCATTTCAAATATTCCAATCCTAAATGCATTTAAAAATAGAAGTGAAACTGGTGAATACAGTGGTACAGATAAGAGAGGTCAAAAAGCTCCAGCTAATAAGACTCCAGAAGACGTAATAATAAGAGTGAAAGAACACATTGAAAGTTTTTCTGTTGTCGAGAGCCATTACACAAGAAAATCCACTAAACGGCTTTATTTAGATCCTAATCTAAATATTTAGATGATTATTTGTGATTATATAATGATTTATTTATGGAAGAATGTAAAAAATATCAATCGCCGGGAGTAAGTCTTATTACATATAGAAGAATATTGTGCACCCAATACAATCTATCATTCTTTAAACCAAAAAAAGACCAATGTCCCACTTGCAACGAATATCAACAGGCAACAGCTATAGATAAAGAAAAGTTAGAGGTAAAGTATCAGGAACATTTAAGAAGAAAAGTAGAGTCTATGATAGAAAAGGCCAAAGATAAAAAAATAGCAACTGGTGATAAAAGTTGTAAATCTATAACATGTGATATGCAAAGCGTGCTCCAAATCCCAACATCACAAGTCAGTTTACTGTATTATCTTCGCTAACTTAACTTATATAATTTTACAATTTATGAATCTGCTCCACCAAACGAAGCCTTTTGCTACTTTTGGACCGAAATAAATGGAAAGAAGAAAGTGTAAATTCATTATCTCCCGAGGTGAAATATTTAACTATTTTTTCCGACACATGTGGAGGTCAAAATAGAAATGTACAGGTCACAGCTTTCCTTCCAGCTAAGCTAGCTTTAGCTGGAAGTCCAGCTAGCTTTAGCTCTCCTTTTACATATTGTGGGAGTTCACCCAACACTTTGTGTTATCGAAAAAAAGTTTATAGAAAGCGGAAATTCTTATATGGAGGTGGACTCGATGCACAGCTCCATTGAGTCAGCTAAACGTCATATTGATATTTACAGTGTCCATGAATATGAAAATGTATTTAAAATGGCACGAGCTGGAAGGAAGCGTAATATATCGCCTTATAAAACACGAGAATTGCAATTCAACGAATTTTTGGATTTGAAAAAATTGGTTCAACTTACTATAAATAACAAAAATAAAGACCAAAAGGGAACTATTGTTAACTGGTTAAAAGTAAAATGTTTTAAATATGATAAGCAGTTCCCATATATAGTTCAGTATAAGTATGATTTTGTCGATGAGTATGAACAAATTAATATTGGATTGACCAGACGAGCTTCGAATCGAATAACTAAGGAGAGAAGCTTTGAAGATATATAAATTCCACCGTTATATGAAAGACAACTACCGATATCGGTGGCTAAAAAAAATGATCTTGTAAAGCTTTGCGACAGAAACATTATTCCGCCGACACTACGTGACTGGTATCACAATTTGCCTTGTTCATCTTCGGTTTTAGACGAACCAGCTGAAAATGATACTGACCAAGAAGACCAAAACATAGATTAGATAGTTTAATGTATAAAATAGTTTTAGAGTTTTTGACTTAAAGTTTGTTTTTAATACCATACTAACACTAGTGCATATTTTCCTATGTAAAGTGTTAATTTTAGGTATTCATTTTGCTAAAATAAAAGTTAAAAGAAGTGCAATAAGTCTATTATTTAAAAAAAAATACAAGTAAAATACACTAAGTCAACCCTTACATGCAAAATACACTAAGTCAATGTATTGTTAATTAATAACCTCAAATAAATGTATTTTAAAAAGTTTAATTAATCTTTTTATTAAGTCTTATTACTCCATATACATGCAAAAAAAAATTAAAATTTTTAAAAAACCAAATTTTATTAAGGACATGTAAATATTTAAAAAAAATGTAAAACTAAAAACTTTGCAACGAAATTACTCGAAAGTACATTTTTTGACTTAATGTATTTTACTTGTAACCCGACGATATTATAAGTAACATTACACCAGATGAATTTTTAAACGGTTTCATAAAATCTTTTGCTTAAAATCCTGTTGATAAATGTCAATTATCCTATACATTAGGCGAATATCGATATTGAACACAACTGGCTAAAATCTGAAGGTTAACCAAATGATGTCCATATCATTTTGAAGTTTTATTTTAATCTTTGATTGCACATTGGTGTAAAGTATAATATAAAAGGTTGTGAGAAGATAGATGATGGATAATATTGCATAAGATTGATCAAAAAAAAAATTGAACACAAAAATCGATTAACGACTTCACAAAGATATAGATAGGGATGGCACTCACCAAGTTTGATGTCGGTATTCGTTTAACCCAGCTGGGAACCACTAAATAGACATAATTTTATCAAATTTTACTGATAACGGAAATAAGCTTCGATTCTATCAGATCGCATACGTTAACGGTACCCGTTTTTTATAGGTACTGGTGTCGATCGCTTGTAGCTGCACACTGCGCTTTCTGCTTTCTGGTTTCATTGTTAAAAATTGTCCAAGGGAAACTGAATAGGTCGTTTGGATTTGGGTTCATCTCGCACAATGGTCTAGAATTAAGTATAAACTCCATTTGAATTATAACTGTCAAAAACTCCTCATAGGTTAGTTTTTCGTCACCCGCGTAATGTAGGTTTGAGATGAGTTGTTTGTTTAACCCCAGCTTCTCATAGACCTCCAAAATGGGCGACTGCGGGTGGATTAAAATGCCATCTAATCGACGTAATTAAATCAAATGCGTTTTTATAAAACGATAACAACAATTGATTTGCACCAACGAAATTTGTTTCTTGATCTATATATAAGACAGTCTGAGCATCTCCCACGTCGCCCACAAAATCGGTGAAATGCTGCGAGGAATGGTTCAGACAATAAATCTGATACAATTTTTAGATGATATGCCTTAACGGCTAAAAATCAGAGACGCATATATACGGCTTTTGGCAAGTTATTCCACGTCGTTTTCGCAACGTGATCTGGAATGGACCGGCGAAGTTCACTTCGGTAGGACTAAATGGTTTTATTTGAAAAATTCTAACGGGGGGCAAGTTACCCATTTTAGGTGAAAAAGATGATGGATTTGTTCGAAAGCATCTATTACATTTAGCAATCACGTGATTAATGGTTTGACGAACAGACAATATCCAAAATTGCTGAGCCAATAACTATTGTAAGGTTCGAGGTCCCGTGTGCCGCCTTCTTTTCTTCAGAAAAAATTTTAAGGCTTCAAAAAATACGAGAAAGTTAATCTAATTATTTTTTCACTGGTCTTTCATCTAGGAACAAAAATTTTTAAATAACGTGACGCGACCAGAGGATCAAGCACCCTCTGATAAATCGGATGATAGCAAGCTTAGCGTATTTCTTCTTAACATTCAGTCCTTAAGACACAAAACTAATGAATTATTTCTTTTATTAGAAGAGCCAAATTTTCCAGAAATAGTTGCTATAACCGAATACTGGCTAAACACTGATGAACCTGTGTTTCTTCAAAATTACACTACAATAGCAAGATTTAATAGAACTAATTTATCTCATGGGGACACTATGAATATGTCTATTAACAACGATTTTTCACCGGTAACTAAGTTTGATAACTTTTTATCAGAAAAAGTATTTGAATTTTTCATAGTTTACCATAATACATACGACCTCTATATTATTTGTGTATATAGAACACCTGACGCTGACTTACAGACTTTCCTTCAAAAACTACTAAGCTTGCTAGAATCCTTGCTCTTAAAAGGTAAATTAATTTTATGTGGCGACCTTAATATTGATTTTTCCAGTGTGTGTGCTGCTCAAGAATCTCTTCACTCTATTTTCGTCTCAATGGGTATAGTAATGCATATTAACTTTCCTACCAGAATAACTAGAAATAGTTCTAGTACCATCGACTATGTCGTGTCACCTTTTGCTCCTGAACTCGTAGATTGTACGGTTTTTAATTCCGGATTTTCTGATCATGAAGCTGCACTAACTAAATTTTCCACAAATTCTAAAGGCAAAAACACGTTACGTAAATTAGGCCGGGTTTTTGGCAAAAATTATTTCTTACAATTCAAGAACTTATGCCAAACGGCTGATTGGGATTTTCTTTCTCACGATATATATAGTGAATTTTCTAGTTTTATAAAGTCTCTATCAAGTATTGCAGATAAGTCGTTTCCTCTTAGACCTATCAAAATTAAACATCATAAGCCATGGACCAAAGGCTTACGTGTTTCTGCAAAAAACATGCGCTCATTATCACACCTGAAAAAATTTACAGACCGCGTATTTTTTCATAACTATGTCAAGCTTTATAGAAAAATGTACCATAAGACTATAAAACCTACAAAAGATATTTATTATAATAAAAGGATGATCGAATCAAGTAATGTTGCCAAAGAAACATGGTCTATTGTAAATGAATTAAAAAATAACACTTCTTCATCTAGCACTATCCCTACTTCACCTGAGGACCTTAATCACTACTTTGTTAATGTAGCTAAAAATCTAATGGCTACCATTACACCTTCTCACGATCCTCGTTCATACCTTCCAAATGAAAATTTACACAGCTTCTTTTTTACCCCCGTTGTATCAACAGAGCTTCAAACTACAATTAATGAAATAAAAAACAAATCATTATCTGGTACAGATGGGCTCACTCTTAAAATGTTTTCCAATCTGCCAAATTGCACCTTAATCCATCTAACAAAGTTAATTAACAAGTCATTCTAAAATGGTGTCTTTCCTACCTGCCTTAAGACTGCAATAATTATTCCTTTGCATAAGGGAGGAGATAAACAACAAGCTTCAAACTTCAATCGCCTAATCGCACTCCTTTCCACTTTATCAAAGATCATTGAACGATAGGTTAAAAAAAGGCTCTTATCGTTTCTGTTTAAATATAAAATTCTTACTCCTCACCAATTTGGATTCTTGAGTAACAAGTGCACAAATGATGCTATGTTTTCTCTCTTTAATAGTGTTTACACCAGTATAAATAATAATCATTCAACAGCAACAATTTTTTGTGATTTCTCCAAGGCTTTTGATTGTGTAAACCATAACATTTTAATTGACAAATTGAATCACTATGGGTTCAGAGGAACGCCCCTTGAGTGGTTTAAATCATATCTCAGTTACAGAAATCAGCTTGTAAAGGTTGATACGATGAAGTCTTCTTGCAAACCAATAGAATGTGGGGTACCTCAAGGTTCAATCCTGGGACCTATTTTGTTTCTGATTTTTGTAAATGACATGGCCAATCTTAACATCAGTGGCAAAATCTGTCTTTTTGCTGACGATACTAGCTTTACATGGAGCAATTCGGATGCTAGGGTACTACATGCTACTATTTCTAATGACTTAATTACCATTAAATCGTGGTGCGATTCTAATCTTCTGTGCCTAAGTGTCTCAAAAACTAAAGTCTTATCATATAAAACTACTATTCAACCCTTTGTACTTAACAACACCAGTTTGGACGTTGTTGAATCTGTGAAGTTCTTGGGACTTAATGTTGACTACTCCCTAAAATAGGACTTGCATATTGATGCCTTATATAAAAAATTAAGTTCAGCATGTTTTGCCTTAAGATCAGTTTCCAGGGAATTAAGTTTTCAAACATCAAGAACAGTTTATTATGCCTGAGTCACATCTACGTTACGCCCTTCCATTCTGGGGCACATGCGGTGACACTCAATTTGAGCGCATCTTTAAACTCCAAAAGAGAGCAGTTCGGTATCTGCTTGGACTTAATAGCAGAGCTCACTGTCAAGAAATCTTTAAAAAATACAAGATACTTACTCTTCCCTCTTTATTCATATTGGAATCAATTTGCTTAGTACGCAAACATAAGTCAGAAATGCCAAGTAGGCCGTCTCACAATTATTCACTTCGCAACGCAGTGCATGATCTTTATCTGCAAACCCCTCGGTCCGAGTTAGTTAAAAGCTCTATTCTATACAGAGCCAAAAAGATGCATAATCATTTGCCTTTGGAAATTAAATCAATTACTTCTTTTCCTTGATTTCATAATGCTTTGAAGGCATACTTTCTGGAAAAAGCCTTGTACGCAGTGGAGGATTTTTTTCTAGGATAACTTTTTGGGTATCACACACACTCTCTTTTTTATGTCTTAAAATAGAGAATATATTAGTTTTTTTTTTCTTTAGTAAATGAATTGCACTTTCATTTTGTATTTAATTAATTTATTGTTATTGACTATTGTGTTTATTTTTATTGACATTTTATACATCATGATGTATAATGACCAGGTACGTTGTTTTTGTACAGTTTTGCATGTATTTATGTTGTTTGTATATTTTATTTTTATTTTGTGTGTTTTGTTTTGTTTTTATATGTTTTTGTTATTAGCTTTGTCTACAAAATTTTGTAATTTTTTGACAATAAAGCATATGATTGATTGTTTGATTGCCCATTATCGACATGAAAAAATTCTATGATGTGTTTAGTCAAACGGTGATTTCTTGGAAGTAAAATCGGGTACTTACTACTACTTCTGAAGAATCTAACTGTGAATGACGTCCGCCCACTCTGAGAATACCCTCCTGATAAACAAGTATAGTCGCTTCGCTCCTATACTTTTGGTCCGTGGGGACCAGTTTGAAACCTTTAGAACCTTGTCTGTGAGAAGCCATATAGAATTTCTTAAAAAAATCAAAAAATATCAGGTGTACTTAAGTCTGGTCAGTCAGGGGGCCAACGTTTATATGCCAAGGAAAAAGAGGACCAGTTGTTGGGGTATCATGCTTCAAAGAACCATAATGTGTTATATAGTCGCGTTGTATGTCAATATAATGTGTTATATTTCAAATATCTGTCGAAGTATATTAATTGTATTCTAAATAAAGTCTGAATACCAAATTCGAACAGAATCGGACCAATAGCAAAAGAGTTACGATGTCACGTGACCTAGATCTCAAATGTCAATTATCTGTCCAAATTTATTAATTGCATCCTAAATAAACCCCAAATACCAAATTTCATCCCAATCGGATCAATAGCAAAAAAGTTGTTAATTACATAAAAAAATTTCATTCGAATCCTTTGAACATGCCAAGTCCCTGCTCTGTTTCCGGATGTAAATCTAATTACAAAAGTAGTTTAAAAGCAGGGGAGGCAAGTCGTTCTGTTTTTGGCTTCCCCAAAGATGAACAACTTAAAATTAAATGGCTAAAAGCCATACTTAGAGATAATTGGGCTCCTACTCAATATTATGTGGTTTGTGCTAAGCATTTTGACCGGAAATATATTATCCGTGAAGATGATTAACTTTCACTTGATGGCACACTCACTAAGATTAGAGTAAAACCAAGATTAGTTTGCTCAGCAGTGCCTCAAAATTTTCCAAATTTACCTGCATATTTAACACAAAAAGTGCCCTTCCTAGAGAAAGTCCAGACGAAAGAAATAGTGAACAACAAAAAAGTAATGAACTTGCCAATGAAGCCTTTGGGCAACTTGATTTCATAACAAATTTTTAAGAGCTTATGAGTTATTATTCCCAAAAAATTCTAATATCTGACCTGTGGAATGTAAAAATTTTTGAAGATTAGTTGTCTCAAAACGACCTAAAATGGATTTTACCTTTCCAATTCCATTCCATTCCGTTCATTTCCATTCCACTAATTATTTAAACATTGGATCCACTTCTTTAGCACCGACTGAGAAAGTTGTTAATTTATTAATTGATTAAATTTATATAAGTAAAATACTACAATATAGGGGGAAAAGTCTAATAATGCATTTATATAATTATTAACGGCGTCTATACATATTTGGAACAATAAATCAATCAAATAAATAAAATATTCTCATTTGTAAATAAAGCAAAATCAAAATTGAACGTCTCGGCAGAGTCGCCCTTTCAAAGCGTAAACGGATCTACCAAAACGCATCCGATACGCAGCTTGAGTAAAGGCGTGTGAAACAGGCATTATATTGATTAAATAATATGGAGCGCGGACTATAATGTTGTTCTGACAACCGGCATATGCTGCGTTCTCGATTTGGTCGCTAAACACGATCAGACGTAGCTTATGTGTATGAAGATGCATACCTATATGTATTTTATAAGTTTTATATAAATATGTATACTCAGCTTGTATTGTGGAAATAAGTATGAAAAAAACCATAACTTTGCTAAATAAGACTGATAAAAATCTCATAACTTCATTCAAGTTTACATATATCTTGCCTGTGTGAACTTTTGTGTACCTAGAATGATCACACAGTATGATTTGTTTTCATCCTGGTCAACAATTCAAGGGCCGTGGGACCCATTAGTTGTAAACCAGGAGGAATTGCATGTTTTAACTGCTGATTAGTATACCACACAACCAGGAATAAATAAGCTAATTGAAGTATGTTAGGATTCCGCAGAGTTCATGAAATGTGTTTGATGGGGCTCAGACCATGTACTTAAGGACATCCATCAAGAAATCATTGAGATTCTACCATATTGATGAAATAGGGGAAACCAGGAAGAACTGCCTGTCTTTACTGTTGATTAGACTACACAACCAGAAATAAATAAGTTACATGAAGTATGTTAGGATTCACAGAGATCATGAAATGTGTTTGATGGAGTAGGTGCAATCATATGAGGAAGGAAATAAAGATTAGAAGTAAACAGGAATATAACAACCGAACTGTGACACAAACTGTAGACAATCAACTTCTTTGTTGTGGAACGGAGCAATATTTCAATGAAGTTTCACTTAATACTGGATTTTTTCATCAGAAGTTGGATGCATTTATAATTTATATACTTAATGTTATTTGAATGAAATATACATATGTAATTATATATACTTTATTTGTTTCAAATCCTGAATAGGCAAAAAGGCACGAGAATCTTTCAATTGGACCTAAAAACCCTATTGTTGGGTAGAAAATAAAACTTATTTCATGTTTATATTCCATAACCTGTTTATTGTTTTAACAACTTTTGTCATACAGTCATTTACTTTTAATAATTAAAGAGAAAAATGATCTATAATAAAGGTTGAGTTTTATTCAAGATTCCATTCCTTAAGTCATAAACCAAATTTGCTTTATATTACTTTGCAGTCATTAGCATACAGTTATTATTCATTTTATACATATCTTTAATTTTCATCAAAATGTCTATAATAAATAGTTTACAATTCAAAACATACAATTAAAATTTACACTTTTTAGGCAAACAATCTTTACTCTCATATAAAGCAGATATTATTGAGACAGGTTTCTAAGAGCTACTGTTGATAAGTGGCGATCAGTTTAAATTTGTACATACAGTTAATCCAAAATATTTCATAGACAGTATTTATACCTGAATATTCTTACATACTTAACTTAAGAACTGCTTTATTCTTTTGCTTAATTATAATACATCTTGTTAAATCAATGTTTTTAATTTATTTAGAAAGTCTTTTAAGATATTTACTTAGGTCATTAAAAAGTTACAATGTCTTGCAGAACAGCAAACATATCTGGTTGTCAAATTGGTATGCTAGCTGAAAAAGAACATAACAAAAATCTGAGGACTAACCCTTGAAGCACACAATTATCTTTTAGTTTCTCATAATGCTCTCGGTCAAATAAATATGTTAAATTATTTATAATATTTTTGTTACATTAGCTATTTTACAATTTTATTTTCCTGTAGAAAAAGAACATGAATACTTACCCAATTCTCTTAAATATTCCTAGTTTATGTGTTTCGATGAGATCACTCATCATTATCAGACTCTAACCCCACATAGCTGTAATGTTTACATGAAAACCCAGTGAGTTTATAGGTTTTTCTCCCCTTCTAACCCAACCCAACCCGCTATATTATTTCAATCTTTTAGGTAGGAAAAATAAATAATGAACACAGTTAAATAATTAAGTAAAATCATCTTTATTTCATGAACTTATGTTACACTTACATATCACTTTATGTGATAGAAAAGAGAGATTTAACAAAAACAGCTGTTCTTACACCTAATTTAAACATAAACATAATTTGTTAATGCCATATACACAAAGGTGCTCACATATGTCGCAGAGAAAATCTTTACACTTCTTAATATTATTAATAATCAAAGGATTTAAAGCCTAAAAGTTTTATATTATAATTACATATATGAGAAATCATCATTTAGAAATTCTTGTATTGAGAAAAAACATTTTTTTAATAGATATTGTTTTATAGTAAATTTATATTGCAGTAAAAAACTGGGTAGGTAACAGTTTAATGGTAGCAGGGAGAGCATTATAGAGTTTGGGAGCAAAGAAGGAAACCCAACACTTAACCTTGTGTATCCTATAAAAATTTGTATATATATGTTCTCTATTTCTCGTAAAATGAAACTTGTACAATTTTGTGTGTGGAGTAATCACTAATATGATGTTTAATATGTACTAAACTATATGATATATAAATACTTCTCTGTAAGGAAACTATCTTTGGTATCTAAATAATATAGAATATAGAACAACAACAATAAGATAAAAAAAAGTCTCTCCAGTTTTGGACTGGCTTTTTCTGCTTCTTTTCACCACCATCTTCCACCTTATCATCAACTCAACACTTGAAACATCTAGCTGCCAGAATCTGCATTCCTCCCCTTCGATAGTGCCACAACTGGATGCTATCTACTGCTTCGATTATCCTCTTAGATGTTTTAAAGCCTGCCATCTCGCTGACCTGAGCATTCAGACTAAGTGGCCTGCTGCCAGTCACGAGCAAAACCATTAAGATACCCTTGCATGGACGTTAATTGTTAGACCATACAGATATCTATTTGTTATTCATATTTGACTAGGGACACATAACTGTAGTTGAATTTCCTTACTGTTTTAAGGTTACACACTTCTTGTGTGAAAACTGATTATATGCTTATATGCAAGGTGTAATATAACATTTACAGCGTTTAGTTAAGCGGAAATTTGCCAATCTTTCACATTTTGGGCCTTATTCTAACTAATAAGTTCAATATTTTCTCCTTTTTGGTCTTGTTATTTATTTACATAATACATGTAGAGGTTAGGTTGTCATTGAAGCTCCTCATATTACATTAAGGCCTACCTTTAACGCTTGCGTTTTCTTCACAATTCAAATAATAACAATGATCCACAGTCCACAGTTAGATTTTGTGTTAAAATAAATAAATAGTAATTAAACTTTCACTCCCGCACCCAAAATGCCATGTATGAGTCCTTCCGTCGCATGAAAACACGGTAAATTCTAAAACTTTACAACTTTGTCGAATGATCACAGCTAAAGGAAGGCGACTTGGTAAAAGATATGCACATAATCGGATTCTCCAGAGTCTCTAGAATTATTCCATACCGATTTCGGGAAATTCTGAGCTAATTTAAGTATTTAATCAATGAAAATAAGAAGCAAGACCGAGCCGATTCATTCACGTTGACGTCATGTCACTGATGTCATCAAAACTGCGGTAAAGGTCGGCATTAAAATCGCCCGTAGACGTCAAAATCGACCATTTTCAGACGATGTTTTAGGGTATAAAAAAAGGTTTTTACCTCATGATTTGTACATGGAAAAATAGTATAAAGCCTTAGGAACAGTTTAACATCAATTCTGGACCGATTCCAGGTGGTTTTAGTAGTCAAATTTCGATTATAAAAAGGGTCTTATTTTCGAACGGAAACGGTCGAAAAGCGCAGGTTTCATTGCCTGGGTGACGTGCTTGTTGGGTGCTAGACCACTTATGGATTGTACCATGATCATCCGGCACTGGGGGGGTACAGCATTCCACTGGTCCATTTTTGGCACTTTTCATAAAAAATTAAATTTTCTTGGAAAATTGTGACATTTCAAACAAAACGGTATATAGTATATTATAGCCAGATAAATTCCGCGTGTCTGAAGGCAAAAATGGTCTTCCTACGTTACATAGGTATGCCAGTATTAAGCGTCAAAGTTAAAAAAAGGTGTAGAGCAAAAACTACTCTACGTAGATGACTGTAGAGTATATCAAAAAAAAGCTCTTAAAAAGTATTATAAACGTTGAAAGTTTCAAATCTGCAAGTGTCACCCTTAAAAAGTTATTAAATAAAATGTAATTTTTTTTTGTCAATTTTTTTGACCTTTATGGGAACATTTTTTTATTGCTCGCCCTGTATGGTTCACAAAAATTTCGGTTATATGGCATTTGAAAGATAAAAGATGAAGCTATTTTTTGAAAATTTTCTTTTTCCCGAAATAAGTTTCGTTTGGCGGCAAATTCAAAAAAACTGAAAATGCCAGAACTCGTTAAAAAAATTTTTTTGAAAAAAAAGCTCTAAATATGTTATTTCTCTCATAAAACTAAGTCTTTTCGCCGAAAAACTTTTTTTATAAAAATTATCTTTTAGCCTCTGGACCATTTTGAATTTTTTTTTTACTCAACTTTGATCGCTTATAGTAAATCACCCTGTATACGGATCTGGCCCAAAAAGTATACAGACCTGTAACCCCCAAGAACCCCTATATCCTGAAAATTTCAGCTCGATTGAACTCTTTAAACTTGAGATCTCGTGAGAAACTCGAATTTTACCCATTTTTTTGCGAATTTTTGACTTCAACTCGGCACCGCTCTCTTTGTGGGTACCGAAAAAAAAAATTGTTTACGGATCCATCATTCCCAATGTATTGAGAGGCCACATGCCAAATTTCATCGTTTCGCTAGCCATACAGCCAAAGTTATGAATTTTTATATCCCAAAAAACACGATCGCGCGAGGTCTAGGTGACGCTCATAATATAGTCGCTGACGCTCCTATATAACAAGTATAGTCGCTTCGCTCCTATACTTTTGGTCCGTGGGGACCAGTTTGGAACCTTAAGGTCTTGTCTGTGAAGAGCCATAAAGGAATTCTTAAAAAAAACACAAATTATCCGGTGTACTTAAGTCTGGTCAGTCGGGGGTCCAACGTTTATATGCCAAGGAAAGAAAGGACCAGTTGTTGGGGTATCATGCTTCAAAGAACCATAATGTGTTATATAGTCGCGTTGTATGTCAATATAATGTGTTATATGTGAAATACCTGTCAACGTATATTTATTGCATTCTAAATAAATTCTAAATACCAAATTTTAACCAAATCGGATCAATAGCAAAAGAGTTACGATGTCACGTGACCTAAACCTCAAATGTCAATTATCTGTCCAAATTTATTAATTGCATCCTAAATAAACCCCAAATACCAAATATCATCCCAATCGGATCAATAGCAAAAAAGTTGTTAATTACATAAAAAAATTTCATTCGAATCCTTTGAACATGCCAAGTCCCTGCTCTGTTCCCGGATGTAAATCTAATTACAAAAGCAGGGGAGGTAAGTCGTTCTGTTTTTGGCTTCCCCAAAGATGAACAACTTAAAATTAAATGGCTAAAAGCCATACGTAGAGATAATTGGGCTCCTACTCAATATTCTGTGGTTTGTGCTAAGCATTTTGACCGGAATTATATTATCCGTGAAGATGATTAACTTTTACCTGATGGCACACTCACTAAGATTAGAGTTAAAGCAAGATTAGTTTGCTCAGCAGTGCCTCAAATTTTTCCAAATTTACCTGCATATTTAACACAAAAAGTGCCACTTCCTAGAGAAAGTCCGGATGAAAGAAATAGTGAACAACAAAAAAGTAATGAACTTGCCAATGAAGCCTTTGGGCAACTTGATTTCATAACAAATTTTTAAGAGCTTATGAGTTATTATTCCCAAAAAATTGTAATATCTGACCTGTGGAATGTAAAAATTTTTGAAGATGAGTTGTCTCAAAACGACCTAAAATGGATTTTACCTTTCTAATTCCATTCCATTCCATTCATTTCCATTCCACTAATTATTTAAACATTGGATCCACTTCTTTAGCACCGACTGAGAAAGTTGTTAATTTATTAATTGATTAAATTTATATAAGTAAAATACTACAATATAGGGGGAAAAGTCTAATAATCCATTTATATAATTATTAACGGCGTCTATACATATTTTAAACAATAAATCAATCACATATATAAAATATTCTCATTTGTAAATAAAGCAAAATCAAAATTGAACGTCTCGGCAGAGTCGCCCGTTCAAAGCGTAAACGGATCTACCAAAACGCATCCGATACGCAGCTTGAGTAAAGGCGTGTGAAACAGGCATAATATTGATTAAATAACATGGAGCGCGGACTATAATGTTGTTGGTGACAACCGGCATATGCTGCGTTCTCGATTTCGGTCGCAAAAACGATCAGACGTAGCTAATGTGTATGAAGATGCATACCTATATGTATTTTATAAGTTTTATATAAATATGTATACTCAGCTTGTATTGTGGAAATATATATGAAAAAAAGATTGACTTTGCTAAATAAGACTGATAAAAATCTCATAATTTCATTCAAGTTTACATATATCTTGCCTGTGTGATCTTTTGTGTACCTAGAATGATCACACAGTATGATTTGTTTTCATCCTGGTCAACAATTCAACGGCTGTGGGACCCATTAGTTGTAAACTACGAGGAATTACATGTTTTAACTGCTGATTAGTATACCACACAACCAGGAATAAATAAGCTAATTGAAGTATGTTAGGATTCCGCAGAGATCATGAAATGTGTTTGATGGGGCTCAGACCATGTACTTAAGGACATCCATCAAGAAATCATTGAGATTCTACCATATTGATGAAATTGGGAAACCAGGAAGAACTGCCTGTCTTTACTGTTGATTAGACTACACAGCCAGAAATAAATAAATTACATAAAGTATGTTAGGATTCCCCAGAGATCATGAAATGTGTTTGATGGAGTAGGTGCAGGCATATGAGGAAGGAAATAAAAATTAGAAGTAAACAGGAATATAACAACTGAACTGTGACACAAACTGTAGACAATCCACTTTTTTGTTGTGGAACGGAGCAATATTTCAATGAAGTTTCACTTAATACTGGATTTTTTCACCAGAAGTTGGATGCATTTATAATTTATATACTTAATGTTATTTGAATGAAATATACATATGTAATTATATATACTTTATTTGTTTCAAATCTTGAATAGGCAAAAAGACACGAGAATTTTTCAACTGAACCTAAAAACCCTATTGTTGGGTAGAAAATAAAACTTATTTCATGTTTATATTCTATAACCTGTTTATTGTTTTATCAACTTTTGTCATACAGTTATTTACTTTTAATAATTAAAGAGAAAAATTATCTATAATAAAGGTTGAGTTTTATTCAAGATAACATTCCTTAAGGCATAAACCATATTTGTCTTTACTCTCACATAAAGCAGATATTGGGACAGTTTTCTAAGAGCTACCGTTTATATGTGATCAGTTTAAATTTGTACATACACTTAATCTGAAATATTTCATAGACAGTATTTATACCTGAATATTCTTACATACTTAACTTAAGAACTACTTTATTCTTTTGCTTAATTATAATACATCTTGTTAAATCAATGTTTTTAATTTATTTAGAAAGTCTTTTAAGATATGTACTTAAGTCATTAATAAGTTACAATGTCTTGCAGAACAGCAAACATATCTTGTTGTCAAATTGGTATACACTAGCTGAAAGTGAGGACAACAAAAATCCAAGGACTAACCCTTGAAGCACACTTACAATTATCTTTTAGTTTCTCATAATACTCTCGGTCAAATAAATATGTTAAATCATTTATAATATTTTTGTTACATTAGCTATTTTACAATTTTATTTTCCTGTAGAAAAAGAACATGAATACTTACCCAATTCTCTTAAATATTCCTAGTTTGTGTTTCGATGAGATCACTCATCATTATCAGACTCTAACACCACATAGCTGTAATGTTTACATGAAAAACCAGTAAGTTTATAAGTTTTTCTGTCCTTCTAACCCAACCCAACCCGCTATATTATTTCAATTTTTTAGGTAGGAAAAATAAATGGTGAACACAGTTAAATAACTAAGTAAAATCATCTTTATTTCATGAACTTATGTTACACTTACACATCACTTTATGTGATAGAAAAGAGAGATTTAACAAAAATGGCTGTTAATTATGTTTATATTCCATAACCTGTTTATTGTTTTATCAAATTTTGTCATACAGTTATTTACTTTTAATAATTAAAGAGAAAAATTATCTATAATAAAGGTTGAGTTTTATTTAAGACTCCATTCCTTAAGGCATAAACCAAATTTGCTCTATATTACTTTGCAGTCATTAGCATACAGTTATTATCCATTTTATACATAATATCTTTAATTTTCATCAAAATGTCTATAATAAATAGTTTACATTTTAAAACATACAATTAAAATTTGCACTTTTTAGGCAAACAATCTTTACTCTCATATAAAGCAGATATTATTGACACAGTTTTCTAAGAGCTACTGTTTATAAGTGGCGAACAGTTTAAATTTGTACATACACTTAATCCAAAATATTACATATATAATTATAATACATCTTGTTAAATCAATGTTTTTAATTTATTTAGAAAGTCTTTTAAGATATGTACTTAGGTCATTAATAAGTTACAATGTCTTGCAGAACAGCAAACATATCTGGTTGTCAAATTGGTATGCTAGCTGAAAGGGAGGACAACAAAAATCCAAGGACTAACCCTTGAAGCACACTTACAATTATCTTTTAGTTTCTCATAATGCTCTCGGTCAAATAAATATGTTAAATCATTTATAATATTTTTGTTACATTAGCTATTTTACAATTTTATTTTCCTGTAGAAAAAGAACATGAATACTTACCCAATTCTCTTAAATATTCCTAGTTTATGTGTTTCGATGAGATCACTCATCATGATCAGACTCAGAACACCACATAGCTGTAATGTTTACATGAAAACCCAGTAAGTTTATAGGTTTTTCTGCCCTTCTAACCCAACCCAACCCGCTATATTATTTCAATCTTTTAGGTAGGAAAAATAAATGGTGAACACAGTTAAAAAATTAAGTAAAATCATCTTTATTTCATAAACTTATGTTACACTTACACATTACTTTGTGTGATAGAAAAAAGAGATTTAACAAAAATATCTGTTCTTACACCTAATTTAAACATAAACATAATTTGTTAATGCCATATACACAAAGGTGCTCACATATGTGTCGCAGAGAAAATCTTTACACTTCTTAATATTATTATTAATCAAAGGATTTAAAGCCTAAAAGTTTTAGATTATAATTACATATATGAGAAATCATCATTTAGAAATTCTTGTATTGAGAACAAACATTTTTTTAATAGATATTGTTTTATAGTAAATTTATATTGCAGTAAAAAACTTGGTAGGTAACAGTTTAATGGTAGCAGGGAGAGCATTATAGAGTTTGGGAGCAAAGAAGGAAACCCAACACTTAACCTTGTGTATCCTATAAAAATTTGTATATATATGTTCTCTATTTCTCGTAAAATGAAAATTGTACAATTTTGTGTGTGGAGTAATCACTAATATGATGTTTAATATGTACTAAACTATATGATATATAAATACTTCTCTGTAAGGAAACTATCTTTGGTATCTAAATAATATAGAATATAGAACAACAACAATAAGATAAAAAAAAGTCTCTCCAGTTTTGGACTGGCTTTTTCTGCTTCTTTTCACCACCATCTTCCACCTTATCATCAACTCAACACTTGAAACATCTAGCTGCCAGAATCTGCATTCCTCCCCTTCGATAGTGCCACAACTGGATGCTATCTACTGCTTCGATTATCCTCTTAGATGTTTTAAAGCCTGGCATCTCGCTGACCTGAGCATTCAGACTAAGTGGCCTGCTGCCAGTCATGAGCAAAACCATTAAGATACCCTTGCATAGATGCTAATTGTTAGACCATACAGATATCTATTTGTTATTCATATTTGACTAGGGACACATAACTGTAGTTGAATTTCCTTACTCTTTTGAGGTTACACACCTCTTGTGTGAAAACTGATTATATGCTTATATGCAAGGTGTAATATAACATTTACAGCGTTTAGTTAAGCGGAAATTTGCCAATCTTTCACATTTTGGGCCTTATTCTAACTAATAAGTTCAATATTTTCTCCTTTTTGGTCTTGTTATTTATTTACATAATACATGTAGAGGTTAGGTTGTCATTGAAGCTCCTCATATTACATTAAGGCCTACCTTTAACGCTTGCGTTTTCTTCACAATTCAAATAATAACAATGATCCACAGTCCACAGTTAGATTTTGTGTTAAAATAAATAAATAGTAATTAAACTTTCACTCCCGCACCCAAAATGCCATGTATGAGTCCTTCCGTCGCATGAAAACACGGTAAATTCTAAAACTTTACAACTTTGTCGAATGATCACAGGTAAAGGAAGGCGACTTGGTAAAAGATATGCACATAATCGGATTCTCCAGAGTCTCTAGAATTATTCCATACCGATTTCGGGAAATTCTGAGCTAATTTAAGTATTTTATCAATGAAAATAAGAAGCAAGACCGAGCCGATTCAATCACGTTGACGTCATGTCACTGATGTCATCAAAACTGCGGTAAAGGTCGGCATTAAAATCGCCCGTAGACGTCAAAATCGACCATTTTCAGATAATGTTTTAGGGTATAAAAAAAGGTTTTTCCGTTATGATTTGTACATGGAAAAATAGTATAAAGCTTTAGGAACAGTTTAACATCGATTCTGGACCGATTCCAATTAGCTTTAGTAGTTAAATTTCGATTATAAAAAGGGTCTTATTTTCGAAGGGAAACGGGCGAAACGCGCAGGTTTCATTGCCTGGGTGACGGGCTTGTTGGGTGCTAGACCACTTATGGATTGTACCATGACCACCCGGCACTGGGGGGGTACAGCATTCCACTGGTCCATTTTTGGCACTTTTCTTAAAAAATTAAATTTTCTTGGAAAATTGTGATATTTCAAACAAAACGGTATATAGTATATTATAGCCAGATAAATTCCGCGTGTCTGAAGGCAAAAATGGTCTTCCTACGTTGTATAGGTATGCCAGTATTAAGCGTCAAAGTTAAAAAAAGGTGTAGAGCAAAAACTACTCTACGTAGATGACTGTAGAGTATATCAGAAAAAAGCTCTTAAAAAGTATTATAAATGTTGAAAGTTTGAAATCTCCAAGTGCCACCGTTAAAAAGTTATTAAATAAAATGTGATTTTTTTTTGTCAATTTTTTGGACCTTCATGGGGAAAATTTATTATTACTCGCCCTGTATGGTTCATAAAAATTTCGATTATACGGCGTTTCAAAGAGAAAAGATGAAGCTTTTTTTTGATAATTTTTTTTTTTTCGAAATAAGTTCCGTTTGGCGCCAAATTCAAAAAAACTGAAAATGCCAGAACTCGTTAAAAAAATTTTTTTTAAAAAAAAGCTCTAAATATGTTATTTGTCTCATAAAACTAAGTCTTTTCGCCGAAAAACTTTTTTTATAAAAATTATGTTTTAGCCTCTGGACCATTTTGAATTTTTTTTTTACTTAACTTTAATCGCTTATAATAAATCACCCTGTATACGGATCTGGCCCAAAAAGTATACAGACACGGTTCTCCCTATGTGCATTTAGGCCTGAAAATTTCAATTTATTCGATTGCGTTAAAATTGAGATCTCGTGAAAAAATGAATTTTGTCCCGTTTTTTTACCAATTTTTGACTTCAACTCGGTACTGCTTCGTTCGGGGGTACCGGAAAAAAAAATTGTTTACGGATCCATCATGCTCAATGTATTGAGAAGCCACATGCCAAATTTCATCGTTTCGCTAGCCATACAGCCAAAGATATGAATTTTTATTTCCCAAAAAACACGGTTAGAAGTGCTCTAGGTCGCGCACATAATATAGTCGCTAGACGCTCCTATATAACAAGTACGAGCTTCGCTCGTACTTTGATCAGTTGGGACCAGTAGAAAAGCTTTTGGTCAGAGGAAACCAATTCAAAAAAGAATTAAATTTATTAGAGATTGTTTAACAGGTGCTGCGCCGGCAACGCTGTGAGCTTAACGACCATTTGTTTTTACGGTTTTTGGGGTATCATGCTTCTAAGAATCATGATGTGATAAGAGCTCCGCTCTACTCTTTTCATTCAGCCGTCTTCCTTCAAAGATTGGTGATCCAAGTGACAAGCAACTCGTTAAACAGCTGCTCTGAAGATTTTGAATGAGCCATCTGTGTAGATCCTCGAGCAATGAGTTGTGTATTCTCACTATTCACCTTTTCTCTAAATTCTTCCCTTGAAAACCAACCGATGTATTTCATTATAATCTCCTCTTATTCTAGGTCCAATACACCATAATTTGCACTATTTTATTGTTATCATTAGCTTTATCATTAGTTTTCCTGCATTCTATTGAGAGCTTTGGTGTTTCTTATTTTTTCGATTCAGGATATGTGTAGGTAGTGTTCTCTTATACATTTCCAAAGCTTTAATGCATTTTTCAAGCAAAAAATTGAGAGTCAAATGCAGTCATACAGGAGGATGAAGGTTGGTGAAGACTTCTAGGTCTAGGTCACACCTGATAAAGATGTTTTTTATGGCGATGAGAGTAAGTACGCTGAAATAAATAATAAGACTCTAGCACACACCTATGCATAATATATCAACCCTTTGTAAAAATTCAATAATTTTACCTAAATAAAACATAAATTTTTGGCAAATCATGTTTCATAAAATCCTGCATTGAAATATTTCAAACTGGTTTTGCCATATATCTTTTCTAATATCCTTTATTTTATATTGGCCTTTATATTAAGGTTAATACAATGAAATATGCAAATGATAATCAGAAACGGAATAAGGAATACAATAAACCATTAACGGATTGAATCGGAGCTACAGAAGCCGAGATATTAATGAAACATTGGAAAAACAAAAGAAAACTTGTTTTTTCCCACTATATCACTTTCTTTTTCTTAAAATGGCTATTGACTAATTTTAATGTAAGCCCTAAACAGATAATTTCTAGTAAAAAAAACCAAAGAAACACATTTTGTTCGAAAATCGACAGGGAAGGATTAAAAAAGGTTATAACCGATTTGACTCTAAAATGAACAGAAAACCTATTTATTTGCATTTTTCAATTCTCGAAGAAATCCGTGTTCAGGATGAACATTTTTTCAAAATATGCTCCCAATTCAATTTTTTTATTGGTTCAAGATCATTCAAAAAATAGTAAAAAAGCTTATTGACAAATTTTTTTACAATTTATGGGAGTGCCACAATAGAAAAGGAAAAGATTAGACAGTATAATAATCTGTGTATTAGGATTGGATAAAAGAATTCTTACGTCGACTGTTCTATTTTCCATTTTCATTTTGAAAGTCAATTAGGTAAATGGAAAGATCAATAGAAGCTAAAATTAAGCTAGTAAAATAAACCATTGAAATAAAATAACCGTCACTTGCTTTAACAACCCCTGCAATGAAATTTATCTACTAAACTTACCCTATGTCGCCCAAACCCTAAATTGAAAAAAACAATTAGAACTAGGTATATGAATTTTGCTGCCAAAATATTAAATTATATAATTTATCAAACCGACCGTGAAAAAATAAATTTTAGTGCGCCCATGACATGCCAAGCTCAAACAGCAATGCTCAATGACATCTGAATTTGACAAGTCAGTTAAATTCAGATGTCAATGTCAACCCAATAAAACAATAATATAATTCACCTTGAGAAATTATTATTATTTTTTAACTAATATTTATTGGAAAACTTCAACACAAATTATTTGCTAAATAAAACTGATGAAAATCTCATAACTTCATTCAAGTTCGCATATATTTTGCCTGTGTGGTCTTTGTTTTGTGTACCTAGAATTATTACAAGGTATGATTTGTTTTCATCCTGGTCAACAATTTAACAGCTATGGGACCCATTTGTTGTAGGAGAAGAATTGCATGTTTTAACTGCTGATTAGACTACACAACCAGAAATAAATAAGCTAAATGAAGTATGTTAGGATACCCCAGAGATCATGAAATGTGTTTGATAGGGCTCAGACCATGCACTTAAGGACATCCGTCAAGAAATCATTGAGATTCTACCATATTAATGAAATTGGGAAACCAGGAAGAACTGCCTGTCTTTACTGTTGGTTAGAGAACGCAGCCAGAAATAAATAAGCTACAGGAAGTATGTTAGGATTCCCCAGAGATCATGAAATGTGTTTGAAGGGATATGAATCAGCTTTTTTGTTGTGAGTAAAACGGAGCAATATTTTAATAAAGTTTTACTTATTACTGGATTGTTTCACCAGAAGATAATTTATATATTTTGTGTTGTCTCAATGAAATATGCATATCTAATTATATATACTTTATTTGTTTCAGATCTTGAATAGGCAAAATGGCACGAGAATCTTCCAACTGGACCCAAAGTCTCTATTTTTGGTTAGAAAATAAAACTTATTTAATGTTTATGTTCCATGACCTGTTTATTGTTTTATTAAATTTTGTCATACAGTTATTTAGTTTTAACAATTAAAGAGAAAGTTGTTGTTGTTTTTTTTTTTGAAGATTCCATTCCTTAAGGCATAAACCACATTATGCTCTTCTCTGCAGTTATTACCATATGATTGTTATCCATTTCATACACATGTTTAATTTTAAAATTTCATATAATAAATAGTTTTGACAATCTACCCTCATATAAAGCAGATATTATTGGAACAGTTTTCTATGAGCTACTGTTTATATGTGGCGATCAGTTTAAATTTGTACATACACTTAATCAGAAATATTTCATAGACAGTATTTATACCTGAATGTTCTTACATACTTAACTAAAGGAGTGCTTTATTCTTTTGCTTAATCATAATATATCTTGTTTAATCAATGTCTTTAATTTATTTAGAAAGTCATTTCAGATATGTACTTAGGTCATTCATAAGTTACAATGCCTTGCAGAAAAGCAAACATATCTGGTTTCTAAATTGGTACACTGGCTGAAAGGGAGGACAACAGAACTCCAAAGACTAACCCTTTCAGCACACTTACAAGTATCTTTTAGTTTCTCATAATGCTCTTGGTCAATTAAATATTTATTTATTCATTTATTCAATCAATATACGGGAAACCCCATTGTACAAAAGATTTGGTTACAATATTAAATAAAGTAAAAGATGTATAATTAACATAATAAAAGTACTTTCACTAACATAATAAGACAGTATTCAAAACATATACACAAGAAATAAACACAATAAGAAAACAATAAATTAAAATATTTGACCCAGTTGACCAATAAATCCAGAGAGTGAGCTTGCAAATGGATCAAGTTCAGGGTGAGAGTTGAAATAGGCAAGACTAGGACAGATTGGAGAATGTAAAGAATAGTTCAAGTGACAGATTGGTAAAGCAAACAGTTCATGTCTCCTTAGGGTGCATGCAGGGACCTTTAAATTAAAGCTGTTGATGAGAGCAGGGCAATCAATAAGCCCATGAATAACCTTATACATAAAGCTGAGGTCACTTTGAATCCTTCTAGATTCCAACGATTGAAGTCCCAATATTGCCTCCATGTCAAGTAGGTTATTCTGCATATTCAACTTGTAGGAACAGTACTGGGTAAACCTCTTTTGGACTCTTTCAGGTTGCATTTTGTGACAATTATAAAAAGGAGACCAAATGATCGAGGCATACTCTAAATGACTTCTAACCAATGAACAATAAAGTATCTTCAAAGTAGATATAGACATGTCACGACAAGTTCCTAAAACAAAACCTAACATCTGAGAGGCCTTCCCCTCCACAAGATCACAGTGTTCCCCAAATTTGAGCTGAGTATCAAAGACTACTCCTAAATCCTTTATTGAGTCAACAGAACTAAGTACTATGTCATCAATAGTGTATATATTAATCATTTTATTTTTAAGTCTAGAGAATCCAATTGAGTAGCACTTATTTACATTTAAAGAGAGATCATTCATATTAGCCCACTTTATAAAAAAATATGTTAAATCATTTATAATATTTTCACTAGATTAGCTATTTTACAGTTTTATTTTCCAGTAGAAGAAGAACATGAATACTCACACAATTCTCTTAAATATTCCAAGTTAAAGGAAAAAACATTCAATATTATTTAAATCTTTTTTTTTTTGTAAGTAGAAGTCCATTGTTGAAGTGGAGTGGCTATAATATAGTGGGTTGGGAAGACTTTTCTCAACAAATGAAAATGCCAATCTTTTGTCAAGAGGTATGCATTTTGATGAGTTGATGTTTGTTGCATCATCATCAGACTCTAACACTACATAGCTGTAATGTTTACATGAAAAACCAGGAAGTTTTTCTGCCCTTCCCAACCCGCTATATTTTAGGTAGGTAAAATAAATGGTGGCCACAGGTAAATAATTAAGTAAAATCATCTTTATTTCAGAAACACTTATGTTACACTTACACATCACTTTATCTGATAGAAAAGAGAGATTTAACAAAAATAGCTGTTCTTTCACCTAATTTAAACATAAACACAATTTATTCATGCCATATACACAAAGGAGCTCACATATGTCACAGAGAAAATCTTTACACTTCTTAATATTATTAATAATCAAAGGATTTAAAGCCTAAAAGTTTTATATTATAATTACATATATGAGAAATCATCATTTAGAAATTCTTGTATTGAGAAAAAACATTTTTTCAATAAATATTGTTTTATAGTAAATTTATATTGCAGTAAAAAACTTGGTAGGTAACAGTTTAATGGTAGCAGGGAGAGCATTATAGAGTTTGGGACCATAGAAAGAAACCCCACACATACCCTTGTGTATCCTATAAAGATCTGTATATATATATGTTCTCTATTTCTTGTAAAATGATCATGTACATTTTTGTTTGTGGAGTAATCGCTAATATGTTATTTAATATGTACCAAACTGTGTAATATATAAATACTTCTCTTTAAGGAAACTATCTTTGCTACTGAAGTAATAAAGAATATTAAACAACAATAAAGAACAGATAAAAAAAAGTCTCTCTAGTTTTAGATTGGTTTTTTCTGCTTCTTTTCACCATCTTCCACCTTATCATGAATTCAATACTTGAAACATCTTGCTGCTAGAATCTGCATTCCTCCCCATTGATAGTGCCACAACTGGATGCTATCTACTGCTTCGATTATCCTCTTAGATTTTTAAAGCCTGCCATCTCGCTGACCAGAGCATTCAGACTAATGTGTGACAGTCAGAAGCAAAAGCATTAAGATACCCTTGTATGGGCGCTCATTGTTAGATCATACAGATATCTATTTGTTATTCATATTTTACTAGGGACACATAACTGTAGTTGAATTTTCTTACTCTTTTAAGGTTACACGCCTCTTGCTTGAAGCGCAGAAAACTGATTATATACTTATATGCAAGGTGTAATATAACATTTACAACGTTTAGTTAAGCGCAAATTTGCCAATCTTCAACATTTTGGACCTTATTCCAACTTATAAGTTCAATATTTTTTCCTTTTTGGTATTATTATTTATTTACATAGTACATGACACTCATGACAGAGGTTAGGTTGTCATTGCATTAAAGCTCACATTACATTAAGGCTTACCTTTAACGCTTGCGTTTTCTTTACAACTTATTCAAATAATAACAATGATCCACAATTAGATTTTGTGGTAAAATAAATAAATAGTCCACATTAAACCTCCACTCCCGCACCCAAAATGCCATGTATGAGTCCTTTTGTCACATGAAAACACTGTTACAAGAATTATCACGGCTAAAAGAACTTGATTTGATATAAGATATGCACATAATCGGATTCTACAGAGTCTCTTGAATAATTTCACACCAATTTCAGGAAATTCTGAGCTAATTTAAGCATTTTATCAATAAAAATAAGAAGCAAATCCGAGCCGATACATCCACGTTGACGTTGACTGCTCACGTTGACGTCATGTCATGTTGTCAAAACCGCCGTAAAACTCGGCATTAAAATCGCGCGTAGACGTCAAAATCGACCATTTTCAGACGATGATTTCGGGTATAAAAAAAGGTTTTTACCTTATGATTTGTACATGGAAAAATAGTATAAAGCCTTAGGAACAGTTTAACATCAATTCTGGACTGATTCCAATCGGTTTTAGTAGTTAAATTTCGATTATAAAAAGGGTCTTATTTTAAGTGCAAACGGGCGAAAATCGCCGGTTTCGCTGCCATGGAGACGCGCACTTGTTGGGTGCTAGACCACATTAGTTTTTATACCCTGATCATCGGGCCCGTAGGGGTACCAATATTCAGCTGACCGATATTTTGGGACCTTTCATGGAAAATTGCATTTTCTTGGAAAATGGTGATATTTGAAACAAAACGGATTTAGTGGATTATAGCCAGATAAATTCCGCGTGTTTGAGGGCAAAAATGGTCTTCGTAGGTGGCATAGCCATTGCGGTATAAGGCGTCAAAGTCAAAAAATAGTGTAGAGCAAAAACTACTCTACGTAGATGATTGTAGAGTGTGTCAAAAAATTGCTTTTAAAAGGTTCTTTAAATGCTCCAATTGAATGAAACCTCTAAGTGCCTCCACTAAAAAGTTATTAATATTTGAAAAAAAAAAGTGTGAAAAAGGGTATTTTCAACTGAGGGCTGCTCACCCTGTATAAACGATAGCGTTAATTTGAATATACCGTTTTATTCAGAAAGGATGCAGGTTTAATTAATCCAAATGACATTTTTTAAAATTTTGAACCATAAAAATTTTACACAGAAAAAATTAAAAAAAAGCATTTTTTTTGGGTTTTTTTGATTTTTCTTCTAAAAAAAACATTTTTTCAAAAAAATTTCTAAATAAAAATTGTAGCCCCCGATGAGGCGCACACATCTTCTGTGAGTCACTATTTCCGGAAAGATACCGTTAAACCGTCAGAAGGGCTAGAATATCACAAACGTCTAAAACTTTGACCGTTAAAAAAAAATACTTCCCGTTTGCTGAGAATAACCAAAAAGTATACAGTCCATCTAGAGGTGAGGTCTAATCGACCCGGTAAATTTCATAAAATTCAAAGAACCGTTGCGACCTGTATCGAAACACGTGGAAAAAATCGAACAAAAAATTTTTTTTGAGTTCTAAGGCTTCCCCCTCCTAAACAAAAAAACAAATGAAAAATTGAAGATAATAGAGTTGTAGCCTCATATATCTAGATTATAAAAATATAAAAATCATTCCTCTACCCTAATTAGAAAAAAAGTTATAAGCACTTTTGTCCGCCGAGTCCCGAGGTCGTGCGAAAACTCCCCAAAAGTAGCGGCCCTCCATTAGAGCTTCGCTCTAATAACAAGTACGAGCTTCGCTCGTACTTTGATCAGTTGGGACCAGTAGAAAAGCTTTTGTTCAGAGGAAACTAATTCAAAAAAGAATTAAATTTATTAGAGATTGTTTAACAGGTGCTGCCCCGGCAACGCTGTGAGCTTAACGACCATTTGTTTTTACGGTTTTTGGGGTATCATGCTTCTAAGAATCATGATGTGATAAGAGCTCCGCTCTACTCCTTCCATTCGGCCCTATTCCTTTAAAGGTTGGCAATCCAAGTGGCAAGCAACTCGTTAAACAGCTGCTCTGAAGATTTTGAATGAGCCATCTGTGTAGATCCTCGAGCAATGAGTTGTGTATTCTCACTATTCACCTTTTCTCTAAATTCTTCCCTTGAAAACCAACCGATGTATTTCATTATAATCTCCTCTTATTCTAGGTCCAATACACCATAATTTGCACTATTTTATTGTTATCATTAGCTTTATCATTAGTTTTCCTGCATTCTATTGAGAGCTTTGGTGTTTCTTATTTTTTCGATTCAGGATATGTGTAGTGTTCTCTTATACATTTCGAAAGCTTTAATGCATTTTTCAAGCAAAAAATTGACAGTCAAATGCAGTCATACAGGAGGATGAAGGTTGGTGAAAACTTCTAGGTCTAGGCCACACCTGATAAAGATGTTTTTTATGGCGATGAGAGTAAGTACGCTGAAATAAATAATAAGACTCTAGCACACACTTTTGCATAATATATCAACCCTTTGTAAAAATTCAATAATTTTACCTAAATAAAACATAAATTTTTGGCAAATCATGTTTCATAAAATCCTGCATTGAAATATTTCAAACTGGTTTTGCCATATATCTTTTCTAATATCCTTTATTTTATATTGGCCTTTATATTAAGGTTAATACAATGAAATATGCAAATGATAATCAGAAACGGAATAAGAAATACAATAAACCATTAACGGATTGAATCGGAGCTACAGAAGCCGAGATATTAATGAAACATTGGAAAAAACAAAAGAAAACTTGTTTTTTCCCACTATATCACTTTCTTTTTCTTAAAATGGCTATTGACTAATTTTAATGTAAGCCCTAAACAGATAATTTCTAGTAAAAAAAACCAAAGAAACACATTTTGTTCGAAAATCGACAGGGAAGGATTAAAAAAGGTTATAACCGATTTGACTCTAAAATGAACAGAAAACCTATTTATTTGCATTTTTCAATTCTCGAAGAAATCCGTGTTCAAGATGAACATTTTTTCAAAATATGCTCCCAATTCAATTTTTTTATTGGTTCAAGATCATTCAAAAAATAGTAAAAAAGCTTATTGACAAATTTTTTTACAATTTATGGGAGTGCCACAATAGAAAAGGAAAAGATTAGACTGTATAATAATCTGTGTATTGGGATTGGATAAAAGAATTTTCACGTCGACTGTTCTATTTTCCATTTTCATTTTGAAAGTCAATTAGGTAAATGGAAAGATGAATAGAAGCTAAAATTAAGCTAGTAAAATAAACCATTGAAATAAAATAACCGTCACTTGCTTTAACAACCCCTGCAATGAAGTTTATCTACTAAACTTACCCTATGTCGCCCAAACCCTAAATTGAAAAAAACAATTAGAACTAGGTATATGAATTTTGCTGCCAAAATATTAAATTATATAATTTATCAAACCGACCGTGAAAAAATAAATTTTAGTGCGCCCATGACATGCCAAGCTCAAACAGCAATGCTCAATGACATCTGAATTTGACAAGTCAGTTAAATTCAGATGTCAATGTCAACCCAATAAAACAATAATATAATTCACCTTGAGAAATTATTATTATTTTTTAACTAATATTTATTGGAAAACTTCAACACAAATTATTTGCTAAATAAAACTGATGAAAATCTCATAACTTCATTCAAGTTCGCATATATTTTGCCTGTGTGGCCTTTGTTTTGTGTACCTAGAATTATTACAAGGTATGATTTGTTTTCATCCTGGTCAACAATTTAACAGCTGTGGGACCCATTTGTTGTAGGAGAAGAATTGCATGTTTTAACTGCTGATTAGACTACACAACCAGAAATAAATAAGCTAAATGAAGTATGTTAGGATACCCCAGAGATCATGAAATGTGTTTGATAGGGCTCAGACCATGCACTTAAGGACATCCGTCAAGAAATCATTGAGATTCTACCATATTGATGAAATTGGGAAACCAGGAAGAACTGCCTGTCTTTACTGTTGGTTAGAGTACACAGACAGAAATAAATAAGCTACAGGAAGTATGTTAGGATTCCCCAGAGATCATGGAACATGTTTGAAGGGATATGAATCAGCTTTTTTGTTGTGAGTAAAACAGAGCAATATTTTAATAAAGTTTTACTTATTACTGGATTGTTTCACCAGAAGATAATTTATATACTTTGTGTTGTCTCAATGAAATATGCATATCTAATTATATATACTTTATTTGTTTCAGATCTTGAATAGGCAAAATGGCACGAGAATCTTCCAACTGGACCCAAAGTCTCTATTTTTGGTTAGAAAATAAAACTTATTTAATGTTTATGTTCCATGACCTGTTTATTGTTTTATTAAATTTTGTCATACAGTTATTTAGTTTTAATAATTAAAGAGAAAGTTGTTGTTGTTTTTTTTTTTGAAGATTCCATTCCTTAAGGCATAAACCACATTATGCTCTTCTCTGCAGTTATTACCATATGATTGTTATCCATTTCATACACATGTTTAATTTTAAAATTTCATATAATAAATAGTTTTGACAATCTACCCTCATATAAAGCAGATATTATTGGAACAGTTTTCTATGAGCTACTGTTTATATGTGGCGATCAGTTTAAATTTGTACATACACTTAATCAGAAATATTTCATAGACAGTATTTATACCTGAATGTTCTTACATACTTAACTAAAGGAGTGCTTTATTCTTTTGCTTAATCATAATATATCTTGTTTAATCAATGTTTTTAATTTATTTAGAAAGTCATTTCAGATATGTACTTAGGTCATTAATAAGTTACAATGCCTTGCAGAAAAGCAAACATATCTGGTTTCTAAATTGGTACACTGGCTGAAAGGGAGGACAAGAGAACTCCAAAGACTAACCCTTTCAGCACACTTACAAGTATCTTTTAGTTTCTCATAATGCTCTCGGTCAATTAAAAATTTATTTATTCATTTATTCAATCAATATACGGGAAACCCCATTGTACAAAAGATTTGGTTACAATATTAAATAAAGTAAAAGATGTATAATTAACATAATAAAAGTACTTTCACGAACATAATTAGACAGTCTTCAAAACATATACACAAGAAATAAACACAATAAGAAAACAATAAATTAAAATATTTGACCCAGTTGACCAATAAATCCAGAGAGTGAGCTTGCAAATGGATCAAGTTCAGGGTGAGAGTTGAAATAGGCAAGACTAGGACAGATTGGTAAAGCAAACAGTTCATGTCTCCTTAGGGTGCATGCAGGGACCTTTAAATTAAAGCTGTTGATGAGAGCAGGACAATCAATAAGCCCATGAATAACCTTATACATAAAGCTGAGGTCACTTTGAATCCTTCTAGATTCCAACAATTGAAGTCCCAATATTGCCTCCATGTCAAGTAGGTTATCCTGCATATTCAACTTGTAGGAACAGTACTGGGTAAACCTCTTTTGGACTCTTTCAGGTTGCATTTTGTGACAATTATAAAAAGGAGACCAAATGATCGAGGCATACTCTAAATGACTTCTAACCAATGAACAATAAAGTATCTTCAAAGTAGATATAGACATGTCACGACAAGTTCCTAAAACAAAACCTAACATCTGAGAGGCCTTCCCCTCCACAAGATCACAGTGTTCCCCAAATTTGAGCTGAGTATCAAAGACTACTCCTAAATTCTTTATTGAGTCAACAGAACTAAGTACTATGTCATCAATAGTGTATATATTAATCATTTTATTTTTAAGTCTAGAGAATCCAATTGAGTAGCACTTATTTACATTTAAAGAGAGATCATTCATATTAGCCCACTTTATAAAAAAATATGTTAAATCATTTATAATATTTTCACTAGATTAGCTATTTTACAGTTTTATTTTCCAGTAGAAGAAGAACATGAATACTCACACAATTCTCTTAAATATTCCAAGTTAAAGGAAAAAACATTCAATATTATTTAAATCTTTTTTTTTTTTGTAAGTAGAAGTCCATTGTTGAAGTGGAGTGGCTATAATATAGTGGGTTGGGAAGACTTTTCTCGACAAATGAAAATGCCAATCTTTTGTCGAGAGGTATGCATTTTGATGAGTTGATTTTTGTTGCATCATCATCAGACTCTAACACTACATAGCTGTAATGTTTACATGAAACACCAGTAAGTTTTTCTGCCCTTCCCAACCCGCTATATTTTAGGTAGGTAAAATAAATGGTGGCCACAGTTAAATAATTAAGTAAAATCATCTTTATTTCAGAAACACTTATGTTACACTTACACATCACTTTATCTGATAGAAAAGAGAGATTTAACAAAAATAGCTGTTCTTTCACCTAATTTAAACATAAACATAATTTATTCATGCCATATACACAAAGATGCTCACATATGTCACAGAGAAAATCTTTACACTTCTTAATATTATTAATAATCAAAGGATTTAAAGCCTAAAAGTTTTATATTATAATTACATATATGAGAAATCATCATTTAGAAATTCTTGTATTGAGAAAAAACATTTTTTCAATAAATATTGTTTTATAGTAAATTTAAATTGCAGTAAAAAACTTGGTAGGTAACAGTTTAATGGTAGCAGGGAGAGCATTATAGAGTTTGGGACCATAGAAAGAAACCCCACACATACCCTTGTGTATCCTATAAATATCTGTATATATATATGTTCTCTATTTCTCGTAAAATGATCATGTACATTTTTGTTTGTGGAGTAATCGCTAATATGTTATTTAATATGTACCAAACTGTGTAATATATAAATACTTCTCTGTAAGGAAACTATCTTTGGTACTGAAGTAATAAAGAATATTAAACAACAATAAAGAACAGATAAAAAAAAAGTCTCTCCAGTTTTAGATTGGTTTTTTCTGCTTCTTTTCACCATCTTCCACCTTATCATGAATTCAATACTTGAAACATCTTGCTGCTAGAATCTGCATTCCTCCCCATTGATAGTGCCACAACTGAATGCTATCTACTGCTTCGGTTATCCTCTTAGATTTTTAAAGCCTGCCATCTCGCTGACCAGAGCATTCAGACTAATGTGTGACAGTCAGAAGCAAAAACATTAAGATACCCTTGTATGGACGCTCATTGTTAGATCATACAGATATCTATTTGTTATTCATATTTTACTAGGGACACATAACTGTAGTTGAATTTTCTTACTCTTTTAAGGTTACACGCCTCTTGCTTGAAGTGCAGAAAACTGATTATATACTTATATGCAAGGTGTAATATAACATGTACAACGTTTAGTTAAGCGCAAATTTGCCAATCTTCAACATTTTGGACATTATTCCAACTTATAAGTTCAATATTTTTTCCTTTTTGGTATTATTATTTATTTACATAGTACATGACACTCATGACAGAGGTTAGGTTGTCATTGCATTAAAGCTCACATTACATTAAGGCTTACCTTTAACGCTTGCGTTTTCTTTACAACTTATTCAAATAATAACAATGATCCACAGTTAGATTTTGTGGTAAAATAAATAAATAGTCCACATTAAACCTCCACTCCCGCATCCAAAATGCCATGTATGAGTCCTTTTGTCACATGAAAACACTGTCACAAGAATAATCACGGCTAAAAGAACTTGATTTGATAGAAGATATGCACATAATCGGATTCTACAGAGTCTCTTGAATAATTTCACACCAATTTCAGGAAATTCTGAGCTAATTTAAGCATTTTATCAATAAAAATAAGAAGCAAGTCCGAGCCGATACATCCACGTTGACGTTGACTGCTCACGTTGACGTCATGTCATGTTGTCAAAACCGCCGTAAAACTCGGCATTAAAATCGCGGGTAGACGTCAAAATCGACCATTTTCAGACGATGATTTCGGGTATAAAAAAAGGTTTTTACCTTATGATTTGTACATGGAAAAATAGTATAAAGCCTTAGGAACAGTTTAACATCAATTCTGGACCGATTCCAATCGGTTTTAGTAGTTAAATTTCGATTATAAAAAGTGTCTTATTTTAAGTGCAAACGGGCGAAAATCGCCGGTTTCGCTGCCATGGAGACGCGCACTTGTTGGGTGCTAGACCATATTAGTTATTATACCCTGTGAGCTCCGCCCGGGGGGGTACCAATATTCAGCTGACCGATTTTTTGGGACCTTTCATGGAAAATTGCATTTTCTTGGAAAATGGTGATATTTGAAACAAAACGGATTTAGTGGATTATAGCCAGATAAATTCCGCGTGTTTGAGGGCAAAAATGGTCTTCGTAGGTGGCATAGCCATTGCGGTATTAGGCCTCAAAGTCAAAAAATAGTGTAGAGCAAAAACTGCTCTACGTAGATGATTGTAGAGTGTGTCAAAAAATTGTTTTTAAAAGGTTCTTTAAATGCTCCAATTGAATGAAACCTCTAAGTGCCTCCACTAAAAAGTTATTAATATTTGAAAAAAAAAAGTGTGAAAAAGGGTATTTTCAACTGAGGGCTTCTCACCCTGTATAAACGATAGCCTTAAACTTAATACACCGTTTTATTCGGAAAGAACGCAGGTTCAATTAATCCAAATATTTTTTTTTTAAATTTTGCACCATAAAAATTTCACAGAGAAAAAACTAAAAAAAGTCAATTTTTTAAGGTTTTTTTGGTTTTTCTCCTAAACAAAAAATTTTTTTAAAAAAAGTCCTAAATAAAAATTGTAGCTCTCGATAAGGCGCACACATCTTCTGTGAGTCACTGTTTCCGGAAAGATACCGTTAAACCGTCAGAGGGGCTAGAATATCACAAATGTTTGAAACTTTAAGCGTTAAAAAAAAAATACTTCCCGTGTGCTGAGAATTACCAAAAAGTATACAGTCCATCTAGAGATGAGGTCTAATCGACCCGTTAAATTTCATAAAATTCAAACAACCGTTGCGACCTGTATCGAAGCACGCGGAAAAAATCGAACAAAAAAAATTTTTTGAGTTCTAAAGCTTCCCCCTCCCAACTAAAAAAACAAATGAAAAATTGTAGTTGATAGAGTTGTAGCCTCATATATCTAGATTACGAAAAGGTAAAAATCACTTCTCTACCCTAATTAGAAAAAAAGTTATAGGCACTTTTGTCCGCCGAGTCCCGAGGTTGTGCGAAAACTCCAAAAAAAAAGCGTCCCACCATAAGAGCTACGCTCTTATAACAAGTATAGTCGCTTCGCTCCTATACTTTTGGTCCGTGGGGACCAGTTTGGAACCTTTAGGTCTTATTTGTGAAGAGCAATATAGGAATTCTTAAAAAAATCCAAAAATATCAGGTGTACTTAAGTCTGGTCAGTCAGGGGGCCAACGTTTATATGCCAAGGAAAAAGAGGACCAGTTGTTGGGGTATCATGCTTCAAAGAACCATAATGTGTTATATAGTCGCGTTGTATGTCAATATAATGTGTTATATGTGAAATATCTGTCAACGTATATTTATTGCATCCTAAATAAATTCTAAATACCAAATTTCAACCAAATCGGATCAATAGCAAAAGAGTTACGATGTCACGTGACCTAGACCTCAAATGTCAATTATCTGTCCAAATTTATTAATTGCATCCTAAATAAACCCCAAATACCAAATTTCATCCCAATCGGATCAATAGCAAAAAAGTTGTTAATTACATAAAAAAGTTTCATTCGAATCCTTTGAACATGCCAAGTCCCTGCTCTGTTCCTGGATGTAAATCTAATTACAAAAGTAGTTTAAAAGCAAAGGAGGCAAGTCGTTCTGTTTTTGGCTTCCCCAAAGATGAACCACTTAAAATTAAATGGCTAAAAGCCATACGTAGAGATAATTGGGCTCCTACTCAATATTCTGTGGTTTGTGCTAAGCATTTTGACCGGAATTATATTATCCGTGAAGATGATTAACTTTTAGTTGATGGCACACTCACTAAGATTAGAGTTAAGGCAAGATTAGTTTGCTCAGCAGTGCCTCAAAATTTTCCAAAATTACCTGCATATTTAACACAAAAAGTGGCACTTCCTAGAGAAAATCCAGACGAAAGAAATAGTGAACAACAAAAAAGTAATGAACTTGCCAATGAAGCCTTTGGGCAACTTGATTTCATAACAAATTTTCAAGATCTTATGAGTAATTATTCCCAAAAAATTCTAATAACTGACTTGTGAAATGTAAAAATTGTTAGAGATACAAAACTATATTTCTATACTTTAAACTTGAACGATGCTTGTATAAATATCATTGATCAAATATCAATAGATAGCGACCTACATGTTAAAGTCTTTTTAAAAAACAATGAGTTGTCCCAAAATGACCTAAAACGAATTTTTACTTTTCGAATTGAAATTAAGTAGATGGTCTCTAAAAACTTTACTTATTTTAAAGTAAAAACGTTATTGCCCATCAACTATAGTATTGTCTTTTATGTTATATATTATATCCACTTGCGCATATTAATTGCTTTGAGTTTATTTTAATCTACCCACCAAGAGGTACCTACAGAATCTTTCTTTTAGCTTTGAAGTGTCACCAAATTCTGACTTAAATAAAACTAACGACACTACTACTTATTTAAACATTGGATCCACTTCTTTAGCACCGACTGAGAAAGTTGTTAATTTATTAATTGATTAAATTTATATAACTCAAAGACTAGACTATAGGGGAAAAAGTATAATAATGCATTTATATAATTATTAACGGCGTCTATACATATTTGAAACAATAAATCAACCACATAAATAAAATATTCTCATATGTAAAATAAGCGTAAACGGAATCGAATCTCCCACGTGGTGCGACGTTGGCACTGTTATTACGCAGCTTGAGTATTGGCGTGTGAAACAGGCATTATATTGATTGAATAACAGGGAGCACCGACTATATATTGTGGTTGCTGTCAACCGACATATGCTGCGTTCTCGACTTGGTTGTTCATTTTCATTTTTCAGTTTTATATAAATAAATATGTATACTCAGCTTGTATTGTGGAAATATCTATGAAAAAAAGAATGACTTTGCTAAATAAGACTAATAAAAATCTCATAACTTCATTCAAGTTTACATATATCTTGCCTGTGTGAACTTTTGTGTACCTAGAATGATTACACAGTATGATTTGTTTTCACCCTGGTCAACAATTCAAGGGCTGTGGGACCCATTAGTTGTAAACTAGGAGGAATTGCATGTTTTAACTGCTGATTAGTATACCACACAACCAGGAATAAATAAGCTAATTGAAGTATGGTAGGATTCCGCAGAGATCATGAAATGTGTTTAATGGGGCTCAGACCATGTACTTAAGGACATCCATCAAGAAATCATTGAGATTCTACGATATTGATGAAATTGGGAAACCAGGAAGAACTGCCTGTCTTTACTGTTGATTAGACTACACAACCAGGAATAAATAAGTTACATGAAGTATGTTCGGATTCCCCAGAAATGTGTTTAATGGAGTAGGTGCAATCGTATGAGGAAGGAAATAAAAATAAGAAGTAAACAGGAATATAACAACTGAACTGTGACACAAACTGTAGACAATCAACTTTTTTGTTGTGGAACGGAGCAATATTTCAATGAAGTTTCACTTAATACTGGATTTTTTCACCAGAAGTTGGATGCATTTATAATTTATATACTTAATGTTATTTGAATAAAATATACATATGTAATTATATATAATTTATTTGTTTCGAATCTTGAATAGGCAAAAAGGCACGAGAATTTTTCAGCTGGACCTAAAAACCCTATTGTTGGGTAGAAAATAAAACTTATTTCATGTTTATATTCTATAACCTGTTTATTGTTTTATCAACTTTTGTCATACAGTTATTTACTTTTAATAATTAAAGAGAAAAATTATCTATAATAAAGGTTGAGTTTCATTCAAGATTCCATACCTTAAGGCATAAACCAAATTTGCTCTATATTACTTTGCAGTCATTAGCATACAGTTATTATCCCTTTTATACATATCTTTAATTTTCATAAAAATGTCTATAATAAATAGTTTACATTTTAAAATATACAATTAAAATGTACACTTGTTAGGCAAACAATTATTACTCTCATATAAAGCAGATACTATTGGGACAGTTTTCTAAGAGCTACTGTTTATAAGTGGCGAGCAGTTTAAATTTGTACATACAGTTAATCAAAAATATTTCATAGACAGTATTTATACCTGAATATTCTTACATACTTAAGAACTGGTTTATTCTTTTGCTTAATTTTAATACATCTTGTTAAATCAATGTTTTTAATTTATTTAGAAAGTCTTTTAAGATATGTACTTAGGTCATTAATAAGTTACAATGTCTTGCAGAACAGCAAACATATCTGGTTGTCAAATTGGTATGCTAGCTGAAAAAGAGGACAACAAAAATCCGAGGACTAACCCTTGAAGCACAGTTACAATAATCTTTTAGTTTCTCATAATGCTCTCGGTGAAATAAATATGTTAAATCATTTATAATATTTTTGTTACATTAGCTATTTTACAATTTATACTTACCCTTAGAATACTTACCCAATTCTCTTAAATATTCCAAGTTTATGTGTTTCGATGAGTTCACTCATCATTATCAGACTCTAACACCACACAGCTGTAATGTTTACATGAAAACCCAGTAAGTTTATAGGTGTTTCTGCCCTTCTAACCCAACCCAACCCGCTATATTATTTCAACCTTTAAGGTAGGAAAAATAAATAATGAACACAGTTAAATAATTAAGTAAAATCATCTTTATTTCATGAACTTATGTTACACTTACATATCACTTTATGTGATAGAAAAGAGAGATTTTACAAAAACAGCTGTTCTTACACCTAATTTAAACATAAACATAATTTGTTAATGCCATATACACAAAGGTGCTCACATATGTCGCAGAGAAAATCTTTACACTTCTTAATATTATTATTAATCAAAGGATTTAAAGCCTAAAAGTTTTAGATTATAATTACATATATAAGAAATCATCATTTAGAAATTCTTGTATTGAGAACAAACATTTTTTTAATAGATATTGTTTTATAGTAAATTTATATTGCAGTAAAAAACTTGGTAGGTAACAGTTTAATGGTAGCAAGGAGAGCATTATAAAGTTTGGGAGCATAAAAGGAAACCCAACACTTAACCTTGTGTATCCTATAAAAATTTGTATATATATGTTCTCTATTTCTCGTAAAATGAAAATTGTACAATTTTGTGTGTGGAGTAATCACTAATATGATGTTTAATATGTACTAAACTATATGATATATAAATACTTCTCTATAAGGAAACTATCTTTGGTATCTAAATAATATAGAATATAGAACAACAACAATAAGATAAAAAAAAGTCTCTCCAGTTTTGGACTGGCTTTTTCTGCTTCTTTTCACCACCATCTTCCACCTTATCATCAACTCAACACTTGAAACATCTAGCTGCCAGAATCTGCATTCCTCCCCTTCGATAGTGCCACAACTGGATGCTATCTACTGCTTCGATTATCCTCTTAGATGTTTTAAAGCCTGGCATCTCGCTGACCTGAGCATTCAGACTAAGTGGCCTGCTGCCAGTCATGAGCAAAACCATTAAGATACCCTTGCATGGATGCTAATTGTTAGACCATACAGATATCTATTTGTTATTCATATTTGACTAGGGACACATAACTGTAGTTGAATTTCCTTACTCTTTTAAGGTTACACACCTCTTGGGTGAAAACTGATTATATGCTTATATGCAAGGTGTAATATAACATTTACAGCGTTTAGTTAAGCGGAAATTTGCCAATCTTTCACATTTTGGGCCTTATTCTAACTAATAAGTTCAATATTTTCTCCTTTTTGGTCTTGTTATTTATTTACATAATACATGTAGAGGTTAGGTTGTCATTGAAGCTCCTCATATTACATTAAGGCCTACCTTTAACGCTTGCGTTTTCTTCACAATTCAAATAATAACAATGATCCACTGTCCACAGTTAGATTTTGTGTTAAAATAAATAAATAGTCCACATTAAACCAACACTCCCGCACCCAAAATGCCATGTATGAGTCCTTCCGTCGCATGAAAACACGGTAAATTCTAAAACTTTACAACTTTGTCGAATGATCACAACTAAAGGAAGGCGACTTGGGAAAAGATATGCACATAATCGGATTCTCCAGAGTCTCTAGAATTATTCCATACCGATTTCGGGAAATTCTGAGCTAATTTAAGTATTTTATCAATGAAAATAAGAAGGAAGACCGAGCCGATTCAATCACGTTGACGTCATGTCACTGATGTCATCAAAACTGCGGTAAAAGTCGGCATTAAAATCGCCCGTAGACGTCAAAATCGACCATTTTCAGACGATGTTTTAGGGTATAAAAAAAGGTTTTTACCTTATGATTTGTACATGGAAAAATAGTATAAAGCCTTAGGAACAGTTTAACATCAATTCTGGACCGATTCCAGGTGGTTTTAGTAGTCAAATTTCGATTATAAAAAGGGTCTTATTTTCGAACGGAAACGGTCGAAAAGCGCAGGTTTCATTGCCTGGGTGACGTGCTTGTTGGGTGCTAGACCACTTATGGATTGTACCATGATCATCCGGCACTGGGGGGGTACAGCATTCCACTGGTCCATTTTTGGCACTTTTCATAAAAAATTAAATTTTCTTGGAAAATTGTGATATTTCAAACAAAACGGTATATAGTATATTATAGCCAGATAAATTCCGCGTGTCTGAAGGCAAAAATGGTCTTCCTACGTTACATAGGTATGCCAGTATTAAGCGTCAAAGTTAAAAAAAGGTGTAGAGCAAAAACTACTCTACGTAGATGACTGTAGAGTATATCAGAAAAAAGCTCTTAAAAAGTATTATAAACGTTGAAAGTTTCAAATCTCCAAGTGTCACCCTTAAAAAGTTATTAAATAAAATGTAATTTTTTTTTGTCAATTTTTTGGACCTTCATGGGAAAATTTTTTTATTGCTCGCCCTGTATGGTTCACAAAAATTTCGGTTATATGGCATTTGAAAGATAAAAGATGAACCTATTTTTTGAAATTTTTATTTTTCGGAAGTAAGTTTCGTTTGGCGCCAAGTTCAAAAAAACTAAAAATGCCAGAACTCGTTAAAAAAATTTTTTTGAAAAAAAAGCTCTAAATATGTTATTTCTCTCATAAAATTAAGTCTTTTCGCCGAAAAACTTTTTTTATAAAAATTATTTTTTAGCCTCTGGACCATTTTGAATTTTTTTTTTACTCAATTTTGATCGCTTATAGTAAATCACCCTGTATACGGATCTGGCCCAAAAAGTATACAGACCTGTAACCCCCAAGAACCCCTATATCCTGAAAATTTCAGCTTGATTGGACGCTTTAAACTTGAGATCTCGTGAGAAACTCGAATTTTACCCATTTTTTTGCGAATTTTTGACTTCAACTCGGCACCGCTCTCTTTGTGGGTACCGAAAAAAAAAATTGTTTACGGATCCATCATTCTTAATGTATTGAGAGGCCACATGCCAAATTTCATCGTTTCACTAGCCATACAGCTAAAGTTATGAATTTTTATATCCCAAAAAACACGATCGCGCGAGGTCTAGGTGACGCTCATAATATAGTCGCTGACGCTCCTATATAACAAGTATAGTCGCTTCGCTCCTATACTTTTGGTCCGTGGGGACCAGTTTGGAACCTTTAGGTCTTGTTTGTGAATGGCTATAAAGGAATTCTTAAAAAAAAAACCAAAATTGTCAGGTGTACCAACGTTTATATGCCAAGGAAAGAGATGACCAGTGGTTGGGGTATCATGCTTCAAAGAACCATAATTTGTTATATAGTCGCGTTGTGTTAGTATACTATCTTATATTTCAAATATCTGTCGAAGTATATTAATTGTATTCTAAATAAAGCCTGAATACCAAATTTGAGCAGAATCGGACCAATAGCTAAAAAGTTACGGTAGTCATGTGACCTAGGCTGACTCAAATGTCAGTTATCTGTCATAATTTATTCCTTGTATCCTAAAGAAACCATAAATACCAAATTCAGAGAGAAGTTCCCATAAGGGTCTATTTATTGAAATAGAACAAACAGGGATTTTACGTCGATTTGTTTTAATTTTCCTTTTTGTTTTGAAATATAATAGTAATAAAATATCAAAAGAATTGACAGGAGGAGAATAAGAAATAAAAGAAACCATCAACGAATCGAATCGAAGCTATAGAAGTCGAGATATTAGTAAAAATGTGAAAAAAAATAAAAGAAAACTCGTTTTTTTTCCACGGTACCATTTTTTTTCTTAAAATGATAATTGACAAATTATAATGCAAGCCCTAAGTTGGCAATTTCCAGTAAAAAAAACCCAAGAAAAAAAATTTTTTTTTTTGCTCCAAAATCGAAAGGGGTATAGCCATGAAAAATTGTGAAAAAATGGTTTTTATTTTTTTCTAACTAAACTATAACTCTAACAACTTTTTGCCTTAAACAAAAGTTCTAGGGAATATTACGAGGTATTCGAATTTAAAAACTAATTGATTATAGCTATCACAGATTCGGAGAAAATTGTAAAAAACTATAATTCATAAATATCGAATTATCAAGAGCCCTATGAAAAAATTTCATTTTTTTATTTTTCTATCAGGTACTACTTCAGGATACCTTTCAAAAAGGTTATTATCGATTTGACTCTAAAATGAACAGAAAACCTATTTATTTGCATTTATCGATTTTCGAACAAAACCGGGCCCAAAATTAAAATTTTTTCAAAACATGCTCCAAATTCCAAATTTCTTTTTTCTGGCTAAAGACCATTCAAAAAGGAATGAAAAAGCTTAATGACAAAAATTTTCAAAATCTATAATAATGCTACAATATTATGAAAGAAGATAAGTTCCCTTTAAAGCATATCCAACCGATGATTTTTTAATTTGTTTTTCAAAGGCAAATCTAAGAAACAATTAAGTTAAAAGCAATAGGGTACTACAAAATATTATCTATAAATATATACATATAATCTAATAGGAAATTTCAATCAAATCGGACGAATACGAAAGAAATTTTGATAGTCACGTGACTTAAAAACGCAATATTTTAAAAATTTGTAAAAATTCAATAATGGCATCCTAATAAAACTCTAAATACCAAATTTCAACCCAATCGGATCAATAGCAAAAGAATTATCAAAGTCACGTGACTTTAAAATATAATTTGACAATTATCTGTTAAAATTTATTAATTGTGTCCTAAATAAAGCATAAATACCAAATTTGAACCCAATCGGACTCATAGCAAAAAAGTTACAATAGTCACGTGACCCGGAAGTCAAATGTCAAATATCTGTCAAAAATTAATAATTGCATCCTAAATAAAGCCCAAATACCAAATTTGAACCCAATCAGACCAATAGCAAAAAAGTTACGATAGTCACGTGACCTGGAAGTCAAATGTCAAATATCTATGAAAAATTAATAATTGCATCCTAAATAAACCCCAAATACCAAATTTCATTCAAATCGGACAAATAGGAAGAAAGTTAAGGTAGTCACGTGACCCTAAAACATAGTCATGTCAAATATCTGTAAAAATTTCTTAATCTTATCCGAAATAGGTACTAGGTACCAAATTTCAACCAAATCGCACCAATACCAAAAAAGTTATGATACTCGACTAACCTTAAAAATCAATAATTTCAAAAATTTTTTATTTATAACCCAAAAGCAATGTTTAAGAATTATTAACATTTATTAATAATAAACTAAATAGTAAAAGCTCACCTAATATCTAAATTTTTATTTTAAATTAAATAGATCATTACGACTGACCCGTGTATATATTCGAATAATTTTAATAAAATAATCGGGCAAATTTCATTTCGTCTCACCCCGGTATAAACCACTGACTTTTCAAAAAAACGGCATTTTTCGAAGACGTCAAAATGTTTGCCGAATTTTCCTGGCCGCAATACACAATTTCCCCAATTGATATGCACAGATTCGGAAAGCCCATTCATTTTCTGATTCGGTGCTTCCTTTCCCTGATCGTTTCCGGTTCATTTTCATTCATAATTTTACAAAAAACCCAACCAAGTCCCGGCCACCTGTTACGAGCAAAAAATTTGTAACCACAATGCGTCAAAGTATTGTTCCCACTAGCCATTTCATCAGAGTTTAGGTTGACACCTCCAATTACCTGCAAAAACGCAAAAAAATGGACTTTTTTCATAAAATCGCATTTTTCGGGTACTTGTACTATCGCTGGAACCCTGAAATTTTAGTATGTGTTGTAAAACAAAATTTCGGATCTTTTAGACGATGTCTGATCTTTTCACCATGTACAGGGACGCGGCAAATGAATTAAACGCGAAAATTCGAATTGCTCAGAACCTATTAAAGTTGGAAGATTGTAATTTTACACAAATAATGGGGTTATTAAAGTATTTAATGCCTGAGAATATAAATTGTCCAGGTGCAACCACTAAAAAGTTATTAAATAAAATGTGATTTTCGGGTCGGACCTTCATGGGTAAAGTTCATTATTGCTCACCCTGTATGGTTCCCAAAAATTTCGGTTATATGGCATATAAAAGGTAAAGGATGAAGTTATTTTTTGAAAAAAAAAATTTTCCCAAAATAAGTATCGTTTGGCGGAAAATCCTAAAAAACTGAAAATGCCAGAACTCGTAAAATAAATTTTTTACAAAAAAAAGCTCCAAGTATGTCAAATCTCTTATAAAACGAAGTCTTTTCGCCGAAACACTTTTTTTATAAAAATTTTTTTTTAGCCTCTGGAGAAGTTTGAATTTTTTTTTTAGTCACTTTTGTTCGCTTATAACAACTCACCCTGTACACCGATCGGGCCCAAAAAGTATACAGACATGAATTACTATAAAGTCTTTTATGCCTAAAAATTTCAATTTTTTTGACAGCGTTAAAATTGAGATCTCGTGCAAAAATGAATTTTGACCGGTTTTTTTACGAATTTTTGACTTTGAGACAGTACCGCTCCGTTTGGTGGTACCGGAAAAAAAATTTGTTTACGGATCCATCATTCCCAATGTATTGAGAGACCCTATGCCAAATTTCATCGTTTCGCTAGCCATACAGCCAAAGATATGAATTTTTATTTCCAAAAAAACACGATTTTTCGGACCCGAGGTGGCGTGCTTAATATAGTCGCAGACGCTCCTATATAACAAGTATAGTCGCTTCGCTCCTATACTTTTGGTCCGTGGGGACCAGTTTGGAACCTTTAGGTCTTGTCTGTGAAAAGCCATAAGGGAATTTAAAAAAACAATCAAAAATTATCAGGTGTACTTAGGTGAGTCAGGGAGGCTAACGTCTACCTGCCAAAGAAAGAGAGGACCAGTTGTTGGGGTATCATGCTTCAAAGAACCATAATTTGTTATATAGTCGCGTTGTGTGTCAATATACTGTCTTATATTTCAAATATATGTCGAAGTATATTAACAACAGAACATATATATTAATAACAGAATCGGACCAATAGCAAAAAAAGTTACGGTAGTCACGTGACCTAGGCTGACACTCAAATGTCAGTTATCCGTCATAATTTATTAGTTGTATCCTAAATAAACCATAAATACCAAATTCAGAGAGAAGTTCCCATAAGGGTCTATTTATTGAAATAGAACAAACGGGATTTTACGTCGATTTGTTTTAATTTTTCTTTTTATTTTAAAATTTAATAGTAATAAAATATCAAAAGAATTGACAGGAGAAGAATAAGAAATAAAAAAAACCATAAATAAATTGAATCGAAACTATAGAAGCCGAGATATAAGTAAAAATGTGGGAAAACCAAAAGAAAACTGGTTTTTTCCCACGGTATCATTTTTTTTCTTAAAATAATTTATGACAAATTTTAGTTTTAGCCCTAAACTTGTAATTTTCACAAAAAAAAACCCAAGAAAAAAAATTTTTTTTTTTGGTCGAAAATCGAAAGGGGTATAGTCATGAAAAATTTCGAAAAAATGGTTTTTATTTTTTTATAAATAAAATATAACTCTGACAACTTTTTGTCTTGAACAAAAGTTTTCGGGAATGTTACGAGGTATCTGTGCGTTAAAACGAATCAGTTCTAGCTATTATACAATCGGAGAAAATTGGAAAAAACTATTAAACATAAATATCGAATTATCAAGAGCCCTATGGAAAAATTTCAATTTTTTATTTTTCTATCCTGTACTACTTCAGAGTATCTTTAAAAAAGATTATTACCAATTTGACTCTAAAATGAACGGAAAACCTATTTCTCTGCATTTTTCGATTTTCGAACAAAATCCGGGGTCAAAATGACCATTTTTCCAAAATATGCTCCGAATTCAAAATTTCTTTTTTCTGGTTAAAGACCATTCAAAAACTAATAAAAAAGCTTTATGACAAAATCTTCCACGATTTATACGAGTGCCATAATATAAAGGGAAAAATTAGATTCCATAAGAGCCTATGTATAGGGATAAGAAAACCGGGATTTTACGTCGATTTTTTAAATTTTTCAGTTTTATTTCGAAAGGCAATTGTAATAAAATATAAAAAGAATTAACAGGAGGAGAATAAGGAATAATAAAAACCATCAACGAATTGAATCGAAGCTATAGAAGTCGAGATATTAGTAAAAATGTGAAAAAAAATAAAAGAAAACTCGTTTTTTTCCACAGTACCATTTTTTTTCTTAAAATGATAATTGACAAATTATAATGCAAGCCCTAAGTTGGCAATTTCCAGTAAAAAAAACCCAAGAAAAAAAAATTTTTTTTTTGCTCCAAAATCGAAAGGGGTATAGCTATGAAAAATTGTGAAAAAATGGTTTTTATTTTTTTCTAACTAAACTATAACTCTAACAACTTTTTGCCTTAAACAAAAGTTCTAGGGAATATTACGAGGTATTCGAATGTTAAAACTAATTGATTATAGGTATCACAGATTCGGAGAAAATTGTAAAAAACTATAATTCATAAATATCGAATTATCAAGAGCCCTATGAAAAAATTTCATTTTTTTATTTTTCTATCAGGTACTACTTCAGGATATCTTTCAAGAAGGTTATTATCGATTTGACTCTAAAATGAACAGAAAACCTATTTATTTGCATTTATCGAATTTCGAACAAAACCGGGCCCAAAATTAAAATTTTTTCAAAACATGCTCCAAATTCCAAATTTCTTTTTTCTGGCTAAAGACCATTCAAAAAGGAATTAAAAAGCTTAATGACAAAAATTTTCAAAATCTATAATAATGCTACAATATTATGAAAGAAGATAAGTTCCCTTTAAAGCATATCCAACCGATAATTTTTTAATTTGTTTTTCAAAGGCAAATCTAAGAAACAATTAAGTTAAAAGCAATAGGGTACTACAAAATATTATCTATAAATATATACATATAATCTGATAGGAAATTTCAATCAAATCGAGCGAATACGAAAGAAATTTTGATAGTCACGTGACTTAAAAACGCAATATTTTAAAAATTTGTAAAAATTCAATAATGGCATCCTAATAAAACTCTAAATACCAAATTTCAACCCAATCGGATCAATAGCAAATAAGTTATGGAAGTCACGTGACTTTAAAATTCAATATGTCAAATTTCTGTCATAATTTATTACTTGCATCTTAAATAAAGCCCAAATTCCTAATTTCAACACAATCGGATCAATAGCAAAAGAATTATTAAAGTCACGTGACTTTAAAATATAATTTGACAATTATCTGTCAAAATTTATTAATTGTATCCCAAATGAAGCCCAAATACCAAATTTGAACCCAATCGGACCCATAGCAAAAAAGTTACAATAGTCACGTGACCCGGAAGTGAAATGTCAAATATCTGTCAAAAATTAATAATTGCATCCTAAATAAAGCCCAAATACCAAATTTGAACCCAATCGGACTCATAGCAAAAAAGTTACAATAGTCACGTGACCTGGAAGTCAAATGTCAAATATCTGTAAAAAATTCATAATTGCATCCTAAATAAACCCCAAATACCAAATTTCAATCAAATCGGACAAATAGGAAGAAAGTTAAGGTAGTCACGTGACCTTAAAACATAGTCATGTCAAATATCTGTAAAAATTTATTAATCTTATCCGAAATAGGTACTAGGTACCAAATTTCAACCAAATCGCACCAATACCAAAAAAGTTATGATACTCGACTAACCTTAAAAATCAATAATTTCAAAAAATTTTTATTTATAACCCAAAAGCAATGTTTAAGAATTGTTAACATTTATTAATAATAAACTAAGTAGTAAAAACTCACCTAATATCTAAATTTTTATTTTAAATTAAATAGATCATTACGACTGACCCGTGTATATATTCGAATAATTTTAATAAAATAATCGGGCAAATTTCATTTCGTCTCACCCCGGTATAAAGACACTGACATTTCAAAAAAACGGCATTTTTCGAAGACGTCAAAATGTTTGCCGAATTTTCCTGGCCGCAATACACAATTTCCCCAATTGATATGCACAGATTCGGAAAGCCCATTCATTTTCTGATTCGGTGCTTCCTTTCCCTGATCGTTTCCGGTTCATTTTCATTCATAATTTTACAAAAAACCCAACCAAGTCCCGGCCACCTGTCACGAGCAAAAAATCTTTAACCACAAAGCGTCAAAGTATTGTTCCCACTAGCCATTTCATCAGAGTTTAGGTTGACACCTCCAATTACCTGCAAAAACGCAAAAAAATGGACTTTTTTCATAAAATCGCATTTTTCGGGTACTTGTACTATCGCTGGAACTAATTAAAAAGATTGTTTAACAGGTGCTGCCCCGGCAACGCTCTGAGTTTGACGACCATTTGTTTTTACGGTTTTTGGGGTATCATGCTTCTAAGAATCATGATGTGATAAGAGCTCCGCTCTACTCTTTTCATTCGGCCGTCTTCCTTCAAAGATTGCCGATCCAAGTGAGAAGCAACTCGTTAAACAGCTGCCCTGAAGATTTTGGATGAGCCATCTGTGTAGATCCTCGAGCAATGAGTTTTGTATTCTCACTATTCACCTTTCCCCTGAATTATTCCCTTGAAAACCAACCGATGTATTTCATACTAATCTCCTCTTATTCTATGTCCAATGCCTTATACATTTCAAAGGCTTTAATGCATTTTTCAAGCAAAGAATTGAGAGTCAAATGCAGTCATACACGAGGATGAAGGTTGGTGAAGACTTAGGTCTAGGTCACGCCTGATAAAGGTGTTTTTTTTTATGGCGATGAAAATAAGTATGCTGAAATGAATAATATGACTCTAGCACACACTTATGCATAATATATCAACCCCTTTGTAAAAATTCAATAATTTTACCTAAATAAAACATAAATTTTTAACAAATCATGTTTCATAAAAGCCTGCATTGGAATATGCCAAACTGGTTTTGCCATATGTCTTTTCTAATATCTTTTATTTTATATTGGCCTTTATATTAAGGCCAATATAATGAAATAAGCAAAAGATTATCAGAAACGGAATAAGGAATGCAATAAACCATTAACGGATTGAATCGGAGCTACAGAAGCCGAGATAATAATGAAATAGTGGAAAAAACAAAAGAAAACTGGTATTTTCCAGCCGTACCATTTTTTTTCCTAAAATGATTATTGGCAAATTTTAAAGTAAGTCCTAAACTAACAATTTCCAGTAAAAAAACCCAAGAAAAAAAATTTTTTTTTGGTCGAAAATCGAAAGGGGTATAGCCACGAAAAATTTCGAAAAAATGGTTTTAATTTTTTTATAAATAAACTATAACTCTGACAACTTTTTGTCTTGAATAAAAGTTCCTGGTAATATTAAGAGGTATCCGTCTGTCAAAACGAATCGGTTTTAGCTATTATAGAATCGGAGAAAATTGGAAAAAACTATTAATCATAAATATCGAAATATCAAGAGCCCTATGGAAAAACTTTAATTTTTTATTTTTTTATCTTGTACTACTTCAAAATATCTTTAAAAAAGGTTATTACCAATTCAACTCTAAAATGAACAGAAAACCTACTTCTTGGCATTTTTCGATTTTCGAACAAAACCCGGGGTCAAAATGAAAATTTTTTCAAAATATGCTCCGAATTCAAAATTTTTTTCTTCTGGTTAAAGACCATTCAAAAACTAGTAAAAAAGCTTTATGATAAAATTTTCCACGATTTATACGAGTGCCACAATATAAAGGAAAAGATCAGGTCGCCTAAGAATTCATGTATGGGGATAAGACAAACGAGTTTTTTCGTGGATTTTTTTGATTTTTTAGTTTTATTTTTGAGAGCCAATAGTAATAAAATATCAAAAGAATTGATAGGAGGAGAATAACGAATAAAAGAAATCATAAACGAATTAAATCGAAGCTATAGAAGCCGAGATATAAGTAAAAATGTGGGAAAAACAAAAGAAAACTAGTTTTTTCCCACAGTAACATTTTTTTTCCTAAAATGATTATTAGCAAATTTTAAGGTAAGCCCTAAACTAACAATATATAGTAAAAAAACCCAATAAAAAAAATAATTTTTTTTTGGTCGAAAATCGAAAGGATTATACCCACGAAAAATTGCGAAAAAATGGTTTTTATTTTTTTTTAAATAAACTATAACTCTGACAACTTTTTGCTTTAAATAAAAGTTCTCGGGAATATTACGAGGTATTCGAGTGTTAAAACGAATTGATTCTAGCCATCACAGAATCGGAGAAAATAGGAAAAAACTATTAAATCAAAATATCAAATTATCAAGAGCCCTATGGACAAATTTAAATTTTTTATTACTCTATCATGTAATATTTCAGAGTACCTTTAAAAAAGGTTATTACCGATTTGACTATAAAATGAACACAAACTTATTTATTTGCATTTTTTGATTTTCAAACAAAATCCGGCCCAAAATGAGCATTTTTTCAAAATATGCTCTGAATTCAAAATTTCTTTTTTCTAGGTAAAGACCATTCAAAAAGAAGTGAAAAAGCTTTATGACAAAATTTTCCACGATGCATACGAGTGCCACAGTATAAAGGGAAATGATTAGGTCCCATAAGAGTCTATGTATTCGGATTATGCAACCGAGTTTTTACACCGATTTTTTTAAATTTCTTACTTTTATTTTGAGAGACACATGTAGTAAAATATGAAAGAATTAACAGGAGGAAAAACAGGAATAAAAGAAACCATCAACGAATTGAACCGAAGCAATAGAACCCGAGATATTAGTAAAAATGTGGGAAAACCAAAATAAAACTCGTTTTTTCCCACTATATCACTTTTTGCCTCAAAATAGCTATTGACTAATTTTAATATAAGCCCTAAACAGATAATTTCTAGTAAAAAAACCAAAGAAAAACATTTTTTTTTGTTCGAAAATCGACAGGGAATGATTAAAAAAGGTTATAACCGATTTGACTCTAAAATGAACTGAAAACCTATTTATTTCCATTTTTCAATTCTCGAAGAAAATCCGTATTCAAGATGAACATATTGGTTCAAGATCATTCAAAAAATAGCAAAAAAGCTTATTGACTAAATTTTCTACATATTATGAGAGTGCCACAATAGAAAAGGAAAAGATTAAACCGTATAATAGTCTGTGTATTGGGATTGGATAAAAGAATTTTCACGTCGACTGTTTCTATTTTCCATTTTTATTTTAAAAGGCAATTATATTAAAAGATGAAAAGAATTGAAAAGAAAAAAAATAGGCAACCATCAAGGAACTGAATAGAAGCTATAAAATCTGACATATCAGAAAAAGTTAAAAAAAAGAAATTGAAGCAGGTTTTTTACACTGCAACTGGTTTCACATTTATATTCTACTTAACCCCTACTTTAAAAAAATCCCATAAACTAATATTATTACTACTAATTATTACTCTTATTTTCTTTACAAATAATTTCAAGCTATTAATAACCTTAAGCCTTAATAACCCTGTTTCTTACGATTACAACTACGACTGTCATAAATAAAAAAATATATATAATAATCACTATTTTCCTTATATATAAACCTAAATAAATCGAATGCCAACTCTCAATCAAATGAATAAAATAAGAAAGAAAACTTATAGTCAAGTGACTCTTTTTTTTCTATTGGCCCTGTGCCGAGCACATTTACCCACAAGTTTCAAGCAGAACAACAGTAATTATGATGAATAATGGCTCATATCACATCTACCTATATCTCAAACAAATTTGAAAAACTCATTGTGTCACTTAATAATCTAAAAACTTATATCTAACACTCTAACCTATATATATATTATAGATATATGTATCTATTAATTATTTTATTGCGTGTCTTATATGCTTATTTATTTTATTGAATTATATGAAAAGTTCCGATAGTCACGTGACCTTAAAATTTAATATTGCTAAAAATTGATAATTGTATCCTATATAAACCCCAAATACCAAATGTCAAACAAATCAAACCCATAGGAAAAAAGTTTTGATTGTCACGTGGCCTTGAAACTTAATATTTTAAAAATTTATTAATTATCAATATTTATAACCTTAATAAACCTTAAATACCAAATTTCAACCAAAGCGGACAAATAGAAAAAAGTTTTAATAGTCGCGTGACCTTTAAACTTAATATATCAAAAATTTGTTAAAAATTAATAATTATTTCCTAAATAAACCCCAGATACCAAACATCAATCAAATCGGACCCATAGGAAAAACCTTTTGATAGTCACGTGACCCTAAAACTCAATATTTCAAAAATTTGTAAAAAAATATTAATTATACCCTAAACCAAACCCAAATACCAAATTTCATTCAAATCGGGCAAATACCAAAAAAGTTAAAAAAAAAAAAAAAAAATTACCATATAAAATAATAATACCCATTAAATCCCGATTAGATTTTTTTTTTATCATTAGGACCCACTGTGTTGTAATTTTTGTCTAGCAAAATGCCTTGTATAGACACTGTGTCGCATGAATATTATATTATATTACAGGGAAAATGCTAAAACGTCAATTGTTGCCGAATTATCACGGCTAAAAGAACCCGATTTGGTAAAAGATATGCACATATTCGGATTCTCCAGAGTCTCTGGAATAATTTCGTACCAATTTCAGGAAGTTCTGAGCTATTTTAAGCATTTTATCAATGAAATTAGGAAGCAAGTCCGAGCCAATTCATCCACGTTGACGTCATGCTGTCAAAACGTAAAAGTCAGCCGTAAAAGTCGGCATTAAAATCGCGCGTAGACGTCAAAATCGACCATTTTCAGACGATGATTTCGGGTATAAAAAAAGGTTTTTACCTTATGATATGTACATGGAAAAATAGTATAAAGCCTTAGGAACAGTTTAACATCAATTCTGGACCGATTCCAGTCGTTTTTAGTAGTTAAATTTCGATTATAAAAAGGGTCTTTTTTCGGCGAAAATCGCCGTGTTCGTTGCCATGCGCACGCCGGCCCAAACGCCGGTCATAGGTGACTCGAACGTCGTTCTTGTGTGGGTAGATTTTTAGCGATTTTTCGTGCTTGGGACTTTTTTGAAATAAAAATACTTTTAGGGTACTTGCAATAATAGCGAAAAAATGAAATTTTAGTATGTTATAGTAAAATGAATGGCGCATCTGCTCGATTAGTTTTGGTTCTTCTATCACATACCGGGTGCGCACAATTAATTTCCAAAGTCAAAAAATGTTAAAAAATTCATAACTCAAAAACGGTTTTATTTAGAAGTACGGTTGAAATTGCAAAACATTCTGCTTATCACACGCTACAAACCGCCCATAAGCCATTTGGCTCTAAGTGGCGCCACTAAAAAGTTATTAAGGTGGGAAAAAAAAAAGTGTGAAAAAGGGTATTTTCAACTGAGCGCTGCTCACCCTGTATAAATGATAGCGTTAAACTTAATACTTTGTTTTATTCGGAAAGAGTGTAGGTTTAATTAATTCAAATGAAATTTTTTTTAATTTTGCTCCATAAAAATTTTACATAGAAAAAACTAAAAAAAATCAATTTTTTTGGGTTTTTTTTGATTTTCTTCCCAAAAAAAAAGATTTTTTCAAAAAAAGTCCTTAATAAAAATTGTAGTTCTCGATGAGCCGCACCTATCTTCTGTGAGTCATTTTTTCCGGAAACACACCGTTAAACCGTCAGAGGGGCTAGAATATCACACATGTCTGAAACTTTGAGCGTTAAAAAAAAATACTTCCTGTGTGCTGAGAATAACCAAAAACTATACAGATAAGTAGCTCATGACCTCTAATCGATCCGTTAAATTTTATAACATTCAAAGAACCGTTGCGACCTGTATCGAATCTACAATGAAAAAATTGGACAAAAAAAATTTTTTGACTTTGAAGGCGTCCTAGTCCTAAACAAAAAAACAAATGAAAATGTGTAAACAATCAAGTTGTAGCCCCATATATCTAGATTATAAAAAAGTAAACACCATTTTTCTAACCCAAATAGAATCAAAGTTATAAGCACTTTTGTCCGCCGAGTCCCGAGGTCGTGCGAAAACTCCCAAAAAGAAGAGCCCCTCCTTAAGAGCTGCGCTCTTATAACAAGTACGAGCTTCGCTCGTACTTTGATCAGTTGGGACCAGTAGAAAAGCTTTTGGTCAGAGGAAACTAATTAAAAAGATTGTTTAACAGGTGCTGCCCCAGCAACGCTGTGAGTCATACAAGGTCTTGTTTTTACGGTTTTTGGGGTATCATGCTTCTAAGAATCATGATGTGATAAGAGCTCCGCTCTACTCTTTTCATTCGGCCGTCTTCCTTCAAAGATTGCCGATCCAAGTGACAAGCAACTCGTTAAACAGCTGCCCTGAAGATTTTGGATGAGCCATCTGTGTAGATCCTCGAGCAATGAGTTTTGTATTCTCACTATTCACCTTTCCCCTGAATTATTCCCTTGAAAACCAACCGATGTATTTCATACTAATCTCCTCTTATTCTATGTCCAATGCCTTATACATTTCAAAGGCTTTAATGCATTTTTCAAGCAAAGAATTGAGAGTCAAATGCAGTCATACACGAGGATGAAGGTTGGTGAAGACTTAGGTCTAGGTCACGCCTGATAAAGGTGTTTTTTTTATGGCGATGAAAATAAGTATGCTGAAATGAATAATATGACTCTAGCACACACTTATGCATAATATATCAACCCTTTGTAAAAATTCAATAATTTTACCTAAATAAAACATAAATTTTTAGCAAATCATGTTTCATAAAAGCCTGCATTGGAATATGCCAAACTGGTTTTGTCATATGTCTTTTCTAATATCCTTTATTTTATATTGGCCTTTATATTAAGGCCAATATAATGAAATAAGCAGAAGATTATCAGAAACGGAATAAGGAATGCAATAAACCATTAACGGATTTAATCGGAGCTACAGAAGCCGAGATATTAATGAAACAGTGGAAAACACAAAAGAAAACTGGTTTTTTCCCACCGTACCATTTTTTTTTTCCTAAAAAATTATTATTGGCAAATTTTAAAGTAAGTCCTAAACTAACAATTTCCAGTAAAAAAACCCAAGAAAAAAAAAATTTTTTTTTGATCGAAAATCGAAAGGGGTATAGCCATGAAAAATTGCGAAAAAATGGTTTTTATTTTTTTCTAAATTAACTGGAACTCTGGCAACTTTTTGTTTCAAATAAAAGTTTTCAGGAATATTACGAGGTATTCGCATGTCAAAATGAATCGGATCTAGCTATTATAGAATCGGAGAAAATTGGAAAAAACTATTAAACATATATATTGAATTATCAAGAGCCCTATGGAAAAATTTCAATTTTTTATTTTTTAATCCTGTACTACTTCAAAATACCTTTAAAAAATGTTATTACCAATTTAACTCTAAAATGAACAGAAAACCTACTTCTTGGCATTTTTCGATTTTCGAACAAAACCCGGGGTCAAAACGAACATTTTTTCAAAATATGCTCCGAATTCAAAATTTCTCTCTTCTGGTTAAAGACCATTTAAAAACTAGTAAAAAAGCTTTATGATAAAATTTTTCACGATTTATACGAGTGCCACAATATAAAGGAAAAGATCAGGTCGCATAAAAATTCATGTATGGGGATAAGACAAACGGGTTTTTTCGTGGATTTTTTTGATTTTTTAGTTTTATTTTTGAGAGCCAATAGTAATAAAATATCAAAAGAATTGACAGGAGGAGAATAACGAATAAAAGAAATCATAAACGAATTGAATCGAAGCTATAGAAGCCAAAATATAAGTAAAAATGTGGGAAAAACAAAAGAAAACTGGTTTTTCCCACCGTACCATTTTTTTTCCTAAAATGATTATTGGCAAATTTTAAAGTAAGCCCTAAACTAACAATATATAGTAAAAAAACCCAATAAAAAAAATAATTTTTTTTCGGTCGAAAATCGAAAGGGGTATAGCCATGAAAAATTGCGAAAAAATGGTTTTTATTTTTTTCTAAATTAACTGGAACTCTGGCAACTTTTTGTTTCAAATAAAAGTTCTCAGGAATATTACGAGGTATTCGCATGTTAAAATGAATCGGATCTAGCTATTATAGAATCGGAGAAAATTGAAAAAAAGTGTAAAACATAAATATTGAATTATCAAGAGTCCTATGGAAAAATTTCAATTTTTTATATTTCTATCATATACAGCTTTAGAGTAGCTTTAAAAAAGATTATTACCGATTTAACTCTAAAATAAACGAAAAACCTATTTCTTTGAATTTTTCGATTTTGAAGCAAAATCGGGCACCAAAATGAGCATTTTTCAAAATATGCTCCGAATTCAAAAATTTTTTTTTCTGGTTAGAGACCATTCAAAAGCTAGTAAAAAAGCTTTATGACAAAATTTTGTACGATGTATGCGAGTGCCAGAATATAAAGAGAAATATTAGCTCCCATAAGAATTCATGTTTGGGGATAAGAAAACTGGGTTTTTTCGTAGATTTTTTTGATTTTTCAGTTTTATGCTTGAGAGCCAATAGTAATAAGATATAAAAAAGTGACAAGAGGAGAATAAGGAATAAAAGAAACCATAAACGAATTGAATCGAAGCTATAGGAGTTGAGATATAAGTAAAAATGTGGGAAAACCAAAAGAAAACTCGTTTTTTCCCACTATATCACTTTTTTTTCTTAAAATGGCTAGTGAAACCAAAGAAAAACATTTTGTTCGAAAATCGACAGGGACATCGACATTAAAAAAGTTTATGACCGATTTGACTCTAAAGCGAAATGAAAACCTATTTATTTTTCATTTGTCAATTCTCGAATAAAATCCGTATTCAAAATGAATTTTTTTTCAAAATATGCTCCCTATTCAATTTTTTTATTGGTTCAAGATCATTCAAAAATAGTAAAAACGCTTATTGACAAAGTTTTCTACAATTTATGGCAGTGTCACAATAGCAAAGGAACAGATTAGATCGTATAATAGTCTGTGTATTGGGATTGGATAAAAGAATGTTCACGTCGACTGTTCAATTTTCCATTTTTAGTTTGAAAGGCAATTATATTAAAAGATGAAAATAATTGAACAGAAAAGAATAAGAAGCCATCAAGGAACTGAATAGAAGCTATAAAATCCGAGATATCAAAAAAAGTAAAAAAAAAAACAAATGGAAGCACGTTTTTCACACAGCAACTGTTTTCACATTCTACTTAACAGCCCCTACTTGAAAGAATCCCATAAACTAAAATTATTACTACTACTAATTATTACTCTTATTTTCTTTACAAATAATTTTAAGCCATAACCTTAAGCCTTAATAACCCTGTTTCTCACGATTACAACTACGAGTATCATAAATAAATAAAAAATAATATTATAATCATTATTTTTCCTATATACATATAAATCTAAGTACTTCAAATAACAACTCTCAATCAAATGAATAAAATAAGAAAAAAAACTTATAGTCACGTGACACTTTTTTTTTTCTATTGGCCCTGTACCGAGCACATTACCCACGAGTTTCAAGCAGAACAACGGTAATTATGATAAATAATGGCTCATATCACATCTACCTATGTCTCAAACAAATTTGAAAAACTCATTGTGTCACTTAATAATCTAAAAACTTATATCTAACACTCTAACCTATACATATATTATAGATATATGTATCTATTAATTATTTTAATGCGTGTATTAAATGCCTATTTATTTTATTAATTTTAATAAGTTTACTACTAAATAGGAAAGTATAGGCAAGTATAGGACATCTTTTGGAAATTTTTGGACAGAGTCACACGCTTTTCGTATCGGAAAGGAAAAGTTCCGATAGTCACGTGACCTTAAAATTCAATATTGCAAAAATTTGCTTAAAATTGATAATTGTATCCTATATAAACCCCAGATACCAAACATCAATCAAATCGGACCCATAGGAAAAACCTTTTGATAGTCACGTGACCCTCAAACTCAATATTTTAAAAATTAGATACAAACCAATAATTGTTTCATAAATAAACCCCAAATACCAAATTTCAATCCAATCGAACTCATAGGAAAAACCTTTTGATAGTCACGTGACCCTCAAACTCAATATTTTAAAAGTTTGATTCAAACCAATAATTATTTCATAAATAAACCCCAAATACCAAATTTCAATCCAATCGAACTCATAGGAAAAACCTTTTGATAGTCACGTGACCCTCAAACTCAATATTTTAAAAATTTGATACGAACCAATAATTGTTTCATAAATAAACCCCAAATACCAAATATCAATCCAATCGGACCCATGGGAAAAAAGTTTTGGTAGTCACGTGACCCTAAAACTCAATATTTTAAAAATTTGTTAATAATCAATAATTATTTCCTAAATAAACCCCAAATACCAAATTTCAATCCAATCGAACTCATAGGAAAAACCTTTTGATTGTCACGTGACCCTAAAACTCAATATTTTAAAAATTTGTTAATAATCAATAATTATTTCCTAAATAAACCCCAAATACCAAATTTCAATCCAATCGAACTCATAGGAAAAACCTTTTGATAGTCACGTGACCCTCAAACTCAATATTTTAAAAATTTGATACGAACCAATAATTGTTTCATAAATAAACCCCAAATACCAAATATCAATCCAATCGGACCCATGGGAAAAAAGTTTTGGTAGTCACGTGACCCTAAAACTCAATATTTTAAAAATTTGTTAATAATCAATAATTATTTCCTAAATAAACCCCAAATACCAAATTTCAATCCAATCGAACTCATAGGAAAAACCTTTTGATTGTCACGTGACCCTAAAACTCAATATTTTAAAAATTTGTTAATAATCAATAATTATTTCCTAAATAAACCCCAAATACCAAATTTCAATCCAATCGGACCCATAGCAAAAACCTTTTGATTGTCACGTGACCCTAAAACTCAATATTTTAAAAATTTGTTAATAATCAATAATTATTTCCTAAATAAACCCCAAATACCAAATTTGAATCAAATCGGACCCATAGGAAAAAAGTTTTGGTAGTCACGTGACCCTAAAACTCAATATTTCAAAAATTTGTAAAAAATTAATAATCATACCCTAAACCAAACCCAAATACCAAATTTCATTCAAATCGGGCAAATACAAAAAAAGTTAAAAAAAAAAAAAAATTACCATATAAAATAATAATACCCATTAAATCCCGATTAGATTTTTTTTTTATCATTAGGACCCACTGTGTTGTAATTTTTGTCTAGCAAAATGCCTTGTATAGCCACTGTGTCGCATGAATATTATATTATATTACATGGAAAATGCTAAAACGTCAAACGTTGCCGAATTATCACGGCTAAAAGAACCCGATTTGGTAAAAGATATGCACATATTCGGGTTCTCCAGAGTCTCTGGAATAATTTCGTACCAATTTCAGGAAGTTCTGAGCTATTTTAAGCATTTTATCAATGAAATTAGGAATGCTGTCAAAACGTAAAAGTCAGCCGTAAAAGTCGGCATTAAAATCGCGCGTAGACGTCAAAATCGACCATTTTCAGACGATGATTTCGGGTATAAAAAAAGGTTTTTACCTTATGATTTGTACATGGAAAAATAGTATAAAGCCTTAGGAACAGTTTAACATCAATTCTGGACCGATACCAGTCGGTTTTAGTAGTTAAATTTCGATTATAAAAAGGGTCTTTTTTCGGCGAAAATCGCCGTGTTCGTTGCCATGCGCACGCCGGCGAAAACGCCGGTCATAGGTGACTCGAATGTACCTCTTGTGTGGGTAGATTTTTAACGATTTTTCGTACTTGGGACTTTTTTGAAAAAAAATTACTTTTAGGGTACTTGTAAAAATAGCGAAAAAATGAAATTTTAGTATGTTATAGTAAAATGAATGGCGCATCTGCTCGATTAGTTTTGGTTCTTCTATCACATACCAGGTGCGCACAATTAATTTCCAAAGTCAAAAAATGTTAAAAAATTCATAACTCAAAAACGGTTTTACTTAGGAGTACGGTTGAAATTGGAAAAGATTCTGCTTATCACACGCTACAAACCGCCCATAAGCCATTTGGCTCTAAGTGGCGCCACTAAAAAGTTATTAAGGCGGGAAAAAAAAAAGTGTGAAAAAGGGTATTTTCAACTGAGCGCTGCTCACCCTGTATAAATGATAGCGTTAAACTTAATACACCGTTTTATTCGGAAGGGATGCAGGTTTAATTAATCCAAATGAATTTTTTTTAAATTTTGCACCATAAAAATTTCACAGAGAAAAAACTAAAAAAAATTAATTTTTTTGGGTTTTTTTGATTTTTTTCCCAAAAAAAAAGATTTTTTCAAAAAAAGCCCTTAATAAAAGTTGTAGTTCTCGTTGAGGCGCATACATTTTCTGTGAGTCACTATTTCCGGAAAGATACCGTTAAACCGTCAGAGGGGCTGGAATATCACACATGTCTGAAACTTTGAGCGTTAAAAAAAAATACTTCCCGTGTGCTGAGAATAACCAAAAACTATACAGATAAGTAGCCCATGAACTGTAATCGATCTGTTAAATTTCATAACATTCAAAGAACCGCTGCGACCTGTATCGAATTCCCATTGAAAAAATTGGACAAAAAAAATTTTTTGACTTTGAAGGCGTCTTAGTTCTAAACAAAAAAACAAATGAAAATTTGTAAATAATCAGATTAAAGCCTCATATTTTTAGATTATAAAAAGGTAAAAATCATTTCTCCACCCTAATTAGAAAAAAAGTTATAAGCACTTTTATCCGTCGAGTCCCGAGGTCGTGCGAAAACTCCCAAAAAGAAGCGGCCCTCTATAAGAGCTACGCTCTTATAACAAGTACGAGCTTCGCTCGTACTTTGATCAGTTGGGACCAGTAGGAAAGCTTTTGATCAGAGGAAACTAATTAAAAAGATTGTTTAACAGGTGCTGCCCCCGGCAACGCTCTGAGTTTGACGACCATTTGTTTTTACGGTTTTTGGGGTATCATGCTTCTAAGAATCATGATGTGATAAGAGCTCCGCTCTACTCTTTTCATTCGGCCGTCTTCCTTCAAAGATTGCCGATCCAAGTGAGAAGCAACTCGTTAAACAGCTGCCCTGAAGATTTTGGATGAGCCATCTGTGTAGATCCTCCAGCAATGAGTTTTGTATTCTCACTATTCACCTTTCCCCTGAATTATTCCCTTGAAAACCAACCGATGTATTTCATACTAATCTCCTCTTATTCTATGTCCAATGCCTTATACATTTCAAAGGCTTTAATGCATTTTTCAAGCAAAGAATTGAGAGTCAAATGCAGTCATACACGAGGATGAAGGTTGGTGAAGACTTAGGTCTAGGTCACGCCTGATAAAGGTGTTTTTTTTATGGCGATGAAAATAAGTATGCTGAAATGAATAATATGACTCTAGCACACACTTATGCATAATATATCAACCCTTTGTAAAAATTTAATAATTTTACCTAAATAAAACATAAATTTTTAACAAATCATGTTTCATAAAAGCCTGCATTGGAATATGCCAAACTGGTTTTGCCATATGTCTTTTCTAATATCCTTTATTTTATATTGGCCTTTATATTAAGGCCAATATAATGAAATAAGCAAAAGAATACAGAAATAAGGAATGCAATAAACCATTAACGGATTGAATCGGAGCTACAGAAGCCGAGATAATAATAAAACAGTGGGAAAAACAAAAGAAAACTGGTTTTTTCCAACCGTACCATTTTTTTTCCTAAAATGATTATTGGCAAATTTTAAAGTAAGTCCTAAACTAACAATTTCCAGTAAAAAAAACCCAAGAAAAAAAATAATTTTTTTTTGGTCGAAAATCGAAAGGGAATAATTAAAAAAGGTTATAACCGATTTGACTCTAAAATGAACTGAAAACTTATTTATTTCCATTTTTCAATTCTCGAAGAAAATCCGTATTCAAGATGAACATATTGGTTCAAGATCATTCAAAAAATAGCAAAAAAGCTTATTGACAAAATTTTCTACATATTATGAGAGTGCCACAATAGAAAAGGAAAAGATTAAACCGTATAATAGTCTGTGTATTGGGATTGGATAAAAGAATTTTCACGTCGACTGTTTCTATTTTCCATTTTTATTTTAAAAGGCAATTATATTAAAAGATGAAAAGAATTTAAAAGAAAAAAAATAGGAAACCATCAAGGAACTGAATAGAAGCTATAAAATCTGACATATCAGAAAAAGTTAAAAAAAAGAAATTGAAGCAGGTTTTTTACACTTCAACTGGTTTCACATTTATATTCTACTTAGCCCCTACTTTAAAAAAATCCCATAAACTAATATTATTACTACTAATTATTACTCTTATTTTCTTTACAAATAATTTCAAGCTATTAATAACCTTAAGCCTTAATAACCCTGTTTCTTACGATTACAACTACGACTGTCATAAATAAAAAAATATATATAATAATCACTATTTTCCTTATATATAAACCTAAATAAATCGAATGCCAACTCTCAATCAAATGAATAAAATAAGAAAGAAAACTTATAGTCAAGTGACTCTTTTTTTTCTATTGGCCCTGTGCCGAGCACATTTACCCACAGGTTTCAAGCAGAACAACAGTAATTATGATGAATAATGGCTCATATCACATCTACCTATATCTCAAACAAATTTGAAAAACTCATTGTGTCACTTAATAATCTAAAAACTTATATCTAACACTCTAATAGATACATATATTATAGATATATGTATCTATTAATTATTTTATTGCGTGTCTTATATGCTTATTTATTTTATTGAATTATATGAAAAGTTCCGATAGTCACGTGACCTTAAAATTTAATATTGCAAAAATTTGCTAAAAATTGATAATTGTATCCTATATAAACCCCAAATACCAAATGTCAAACAAATCAGACCCATAGGAAAAAAGTTTTGATTGTCACGTGGCCTTGAAACTTAATATTTTAAAAATTTATTAATTATCAATATTTATAACCTTAATAAACCTTAAATACCAAATTTCAACCAAAGCGGACAAATAGAAAAAAGTTTTAATAGTCGCGTGACCTTTAAATTTAATATATCAAAAATTTGTTAAAAATTAATAATTATTTCCTAAATAAACCCCAGATACCAAACATCAATCAAATCGGACCCATAGGAAAAACCTTTTGATAGTCACGTGACCCTCAAACTCAATATTTTAAAAATTAGATACAAACCAATAATTGTTTCATAAATAAACCCCAAATACCAAATTTCAATCCAATCGAACTCACAGGAAAAACCTTTTGATAGTCACGTGACCCTCAAACTTAATATTTTAAAAATTTGATACAAACCAATAATTATTTCATAAATAAACCCCAAATACCAAATTTCAATCAAATCGGACCCATAGGAAAAAAGTTTTGGTAGTCACGTGACCCTAAAACTCAATATTTCAAAAATTTGTAAAAAATTAATAATTATACCCTAAACCAAACCCAAATACCAAATTTCATTCAAATCGGGCAAATACCAAAAAAGTTTCAAAAAAAAAAAATTACCATATAAAATAATAATACCCATTAAATCCCGATTAGATTTTTTTTTTATCATTAGGACCCACTGTGTTGTAATTTTTGTCTAGCAAAATGCCTTGTATAGACACTGTGTCGCATGAATATTATATTATATTACACGGAAAATGCTAAAACGTCAAACGTTGCCGAATTATCACGGCTAAAAGAACCCGATTTGGTAAAAGATATGCACATATTCGGATTCTCCAGAGTCTCTGGAATAATTTCGTACCAATTTCAGGAAGTTCTGAGCTATTTTAAGCATTTTATCAATGAAATTAGGAAGCAAGTCCGAGCCAATTCATCGACGTTGACGTCATGCTGTCAAAACGTCAGCCGTAAAAGTCGGCATTAAAATCGCGCGTAGACGTCAAAATCGACCATTTTCAGACGATGTTTTAGGGTATAAAAAAAGGTTTTTACCTTATGATATGTACATGGAAAAATAGTATAAAGCCTTAGGAACAGTTTAACATTAATTCTGGACCGATTCCAGTCGGTTTTAGTAGTTAAATTTCGATTATAAAAAGGGTCTTTTTTCGGCGAAAATCGCCGTGTTCGTTGCCATGCGCACGCCGGCCCAAACGCCGGTCATAGGTGACTCGAACGTCGTTCTTGTGTGGGTAGATTTTTAGCGATTTTTCGTGCTTGGGACTTTTTTGAAATAAAAATACTTTTAGGGTACTTGCAATAATAGCGAAAAAATGAAATTTTAGTATGTTATAGTAAAATGAATGGCGCATCCTCTCGATTGGTTTTGGTTTTTCTATCACATACCGGGTGCGCACAATTAATTTCCAAAGTCAAAAAATGTTAAAAAATTCATAACTCAAAAACGGCTTTACTTAGAAGTACGGTTGAAATTGCAAAAGATTCTGCTTATCACACGCTACAAACCGCCCATAAGCTATTTGGCTCTAAGTAGCGCCACTAAAAAGTTATTAAGGCAGGAAAAAAAAAAGTGTGAAAAAGGGTATTTTCAACTGAGCCTTGCTCACCCTGTATAAATGATAGCGTTAAACTTAATACACCGTTTTATTCGAAAAGGATGCAGGTTTAATTAATCCAAATAAAATTTTTTAAAATTTTTCACCATAAAAATTTTATACAGAAAAAACTAAAAAAAAATCAATTTTTTTGGGTTTTTTTGATTTTTTCCCAAAAAAAAAGATTTTTTCAAAAAAAGTTCTTAATAAGAATTGTAGTTCTCGATAAGGCGCATACATTTTCTGTGAATCACTATTTCCGGAAAGACACCGTTAAACCGTCAGAGGGGCTAGAATATCACACATGTCTGAAACTTTGAGCGTTAAAAAAAAATACTTCCCGTATGCTGAGAATAACCAAAAACTATACAGATAAGTAGCTCATGAACTCCAATCGATCCGTTAAATTTCATAACATTCAAAGAACCGTTGCGACCTGTATCGAATCTACAATGAAAAAATTGGACAAAAAACATTTTTTGACTTTGAAGGCGTTCTAGTCCTAAACAAAAAAACAAATAAAAATTTGTAAACAATCACGTTGTAGCCCCATATATCTAGATTATAAGAAAGTAAATATTATTTTTCTAACCCAAATAGAATCAAAATTATAAGCACTTTTGTCCGCCGAGTCCCGAGGTCGTGCGAAAACTCCCAAAAAGAAGAGCCCCTCCTTAAGAGCTGCGCTCTTATAACAAGTACGAGCTTCGCTCGTACTTTGATCAGTTGGGACCAGTAGAAAAGCTTTTGGTCAGAGGAAACTAATTAAAAAGATTGGTTAACAGGTGCTGCCCCAGCAACGCTGTGAGTCATACAAGGTCTTGTTTTTACGGTTTTTGGGGTATCATGCTTCTAAGAATCATGATGTGATAAGAGCTCCGCTCTACTCTTTTATTTCGGCCCTCTTTCTTCAAAGATTGGCGATCCAAGTGACAAGCAACTCGTTAAACAGCTGCTCTGAAGATTTTGGACGAGCCATCTGTGTAGATCCTCCAGCAATGAGTTTTGTATTCTCACTATTCACCTTTCCCCTGAATTCTTCCCTTGAAAACTAACCGATGTATTTCATACTAATCTCCTCTTATTCTATGTCCAATCCCTTATACATTTCGAAAGCTTTAATGCATTTTTCAAGCGAATAATTGAGAGTCAAATGCAGCCATACAGGAGGATGAAGGTTGGTGAAGACTTAGGTCTAGGCCACGCCTGATATTTATGGTGATGAGATTAAGTATGCTGAAAAAAATAATATGACTCTAGCACACACTTATGCATAACATATCAACCCTTTGTAAAAATTCAATAATTTTACCTAAATAAAACATAAATTTTTAGCAAATCATGTTTCATAAAAACCTGCATTCGAATATGCCAAACTGGTTTTGCCATATATCTTTTCTAATATCCTTTATTTTATATTGGCCCTTATATTAAGGACAATATAATGAAATATGCAAATGATTATCAGAAACGGAATGCAATAAACCATTAACGGATTGAATCGGAGCTACAGAAGCCGAGATAATAATGAAACAGTGGAAAAAACAAAAGAAAACTGTTTTTTTCCCACCGTACAATTTTTTTTCCCTAAAATGATTATTGGCAAATTTTGAAGTTAGTCCTAAACTAACAATTTCCAGTAAAAAAACCCAAGAAAAAAAAACTTTTTTTTTGGACGAAAATCGAAAGGGAAAAATTTCGAAAAAATGGTTTTTATTTTTTTATAAATAAACTATAACTCTGACAACTTTTTGTATTGAATAAAAGTTCTTGGGAATATTAAGAGGTATCCGTCTGTCAAAACGAATCGGTTTTAGCTATTATAGAATCGGAGAAAATTGGAAAAAACTGTTAATCATAAATATCGAAATATCAAGAGCCCTATAGAAAAACTTCAATTTTTTATTTTTCTATCTTGTACTACTTCAAAATATCTTTAAAAAAGGTTATTACCAATTCGACTCTAAAATGAACAGAAAACCTACTTCTTGGCATTTTTCGATTTTCGAACAAAACCCGGGGTCAAAATGAACATTTTTTCAAAATATGCTCCGAATTCAAAATTTTTTTCTTCTGGTTAAAGACCATTCAAAAGCTAGTAAAAAAGCTTTATGATAAAATTTTCCACGATTTATACGAGTGCCACAATATAAAGGAAAAGATCAGGTCGCATAAGAATTCATGTATGGGGATAAGACAAACGGGTTTTCCGTGGATTTTTTTGATTTTGTAGTTTTATTTTTGAGAGCCAATAGTAATAAAATATCAAAAGAATTGACAGGAGGAGAATAACGAATGAAAGAAATCATAAACGAATTGAATCGAAGCTATAGAAGCCGAGATATAAGTAAAAATGTGGGAAAAACAAAAGAAAACTGGTTTTTTCCCACCGTAAAATTTTTTTTCCTAAAATGATTATTGGCAAATTTTAAAGTAAGCCCTGAACTAACAATTTCCAGTAAAAAAACTCAATAAAAAAAATTATTTTTTTTTGGTCGAAAATCGAAAGGGGTTTAGCCATGAAAAATTGCGAAAAAATGGTTTTTATTTTTTTATAAATTAACTGGAACTCTGACAACTTTTTGTTTCAAATAAAAGTTCTCAGGAATATTACGAGGTATTCGCATGTCAAAATGAATCGGATCTAGCTATTATAGAATCGGAGAAAATTGAAAAAAAGTGTAAAACATAAATATTGAATTATCAAGAGCCCTATGGAAAAATTTCAATTTTTTATGTTTCTATCATATACAGCTTTAGAGTAGCTTTAAAAAAGATTATTACCGATTTAACTCTAAAATAAACGGAAAACCTATTTCTTTGCATTTTTCGATTTTGAAGCAAAATCAGGCACCAAAATGAGCATTTTTCAAAATATGCTCCGAATTCAAAATTTTTTTTTTCTGGTTAAAGACCATTCAGAAGCTAGTAAAAAAGCTTTATGACAAAATTTTGTACGATGTATGCGAGTGCCAGAATATAAAGAGAAATATTAGCTCCCATAAGAATTCATGTTTGGGGATAAGAAAACTGGGTTTTTTCGTGGATTTTTTTGATTTTTCAGTTTTATGCTTGAGAGCCAATAGTAATAAGATATAAAAAAGTGACAGGAGGAGAATAAGGAATAAAAGAAACCATAAACGAATTGAATCGAAGCTATAGGAGTTGAGATATAAGTAAAAATGTGGGAAAACCAAAAGAAAACTCGTTTTTTCCCACTATATCACTTTTTTTTCTTAAAATGGCTGATGACTAATTTTAATTATAACAATTTCTAGTAAAAAAAACAAAGAAAAACATTTTGTTCGAAAATCGACAGGGACATCGACATTAAAAAAGTTTATGACCGATTTGACTCTAAAGCGAAATGAAAACCAATTTATTTTGCATTTTTCAATTCTCGAACAAAATCCGTATCCAAAATGAAATTTTTTTCAAAATATGCTCCCTATTCAATTTTTTTATTGGTTCAAGATCATTCAAAAATAGTAAAAACGCTTATTGACAAAGTTTTCTAGAATATATGGGAGTGTCACAATAGCAAAGGAACAGATTAGATCGTATAATAGTCTGTGTATTGGGATTGGATAAAAGAATGTTCACGTCGACTGTTCAATTTTCCATTTTTAGTTTGAAAGGCAATTATATTAAAAGATGAAAATAATTGAACAGAAAAGAATAAGAAGCCATCAAGGAACTGAATAGAAGCTATAAAATCCGAGATATCAAAAAAAGTAAAAACAAAAAACAAATGGAAGCACGTTTTTCACACAGCAACTGTTTTCACATTCTACTTAACAGCCCCTACTTGAAAGAATCCCATAAACTAAAATAATTACTACTACTAATTATTACTCTTATTTTCTTTACAAATAATTTCAAGCCATAACCTTAAGCCTTAATAACCTTGTTTCTCACGATTACAACTACGAGTATCATAAATAAATAAAAATAATATTATAATCATTATTTTTCCTATATACATATAAATCTAAGTACTTCAAATAACAACTCTCAATCAAATGAATAAAATAAGAAAAAAAACTTATAGTCACGTGACACTTTCTTTTTTCTATTGGCCCTGTACCGAGCACATTACCCACGAGTTTCAAGCAGAAAAACGGTAATTATGATAAATAATGGCTCATATCACATCTACCTATGTCTCAAACAAATTTGAAAAACTCATTGTGTCACTTAATAATCTAAAAACTTATATCTAACACTCTAACCTATACATATATTATAGATATATGTATCTATTAATTATTTTAATGCGTGTATTAAATGCCTATTTATTTTTATAAGTTTACTACTAAATAGGAAAGTATAGGCAAGTATAGGACATCTTTTGGAAATTTTTGGACAGAGTCACACGCTTTTCGTATCGGAAAGGAAAAGTTCCGATAGTCACGTGACCTTAAAATTCAATATTGCAAAAATTTGCTAAAAATTGATAATTGTATCCTATATAAACCCCAGATACCAAACATCAATCAAATCGGACCCATAGGAAAAACCTTTTGATAGTCACGTGACCCTCAAACTCAATATTTTAAAAATTAGATACAAACCAATAATTGTTTCATAAATAAACCCCAAATACCAAATTTCAATCAAATCGGACCCATGGGAAAAAAGTTTTGGTAGTCACGTGACCCTAAAACTCAATATTTTAAAAATTTGTTAATAATCAATAATTATTTCCTAAATAAACCCCAAATACCAAATTTCAATCCAATCGAACTCATAGGAAAAACCTTTTGATAGTGACGTGACCCTCAAACTCAATGTTTTAAAAATTTGTTAATAATCAATAATTATTTCCTAAATAAACCCCAAATACCAAATTTCAATCCAATCGGACTCATAGGAAAAACCTTTTGATAGTCACGTGACCCTCAAACTCAATATTTTAAAAATTTGATACAAACCAATAATTATTTCATAAATAAGCCCCAAATACCAAATTTCAATCCAGTCGAACTCATAGGAAAAACCTTTTGATAGTCACGTGACCCTCAAACTCAATGTTAATAAAATAATAAAAATTTGTTAATAATCAATAATTATTTCCTAAATAAACCCCAAATACCAAATTTCAATCAAATCGGACCCATAGGAAAAAAGTTTTGATTGTCACGTGACCTTAGGACTCAATATTTAAAAAAAATATTAATAATTAATAATTATTTCCTAAATAAACCCCAAATACCAAATTTCATTCAAATCGGGCAAATACCAAAAAAGTAAAAAAAAAAAAAAAATTACCATATAAAATAATAATACCCATTAAATCCCGATTAGATTTTTTTTTTATCATTAGGACCCACTGTGTTGTAATTTTTGTCTAGCAAAATGCCTTGTATAGCCACTGTGTCGCATGAATATTATATTATATTACACGGAAAATGCTAAAACGTCAAACGTTGCCGAATTATCACGGCTAAAAGAACCCGATTTGGTAAAAGATATGCACATATTCGGATTCTCCAGAGTCTCTGGAATAATTCCGTACCAATTTCAGGAAGTTCTGAGCTATTTTAAGCATTTTATCAATGAAATTAGGAAGCAAGTCCGAGCCAATTCATCCATGTTGACGTCATGCTGTCAAAACGTAAAAGTCAGCCGTAAAAGTCGGCAATAAAATCGCGCGTAGACGTCAAAATCGACCATTTTCAGACGATGATTTCGGGTATAAAAAAAGGTTTTTACCTTATGATTTGTACATGGAAAAATAGTTTAAAGCCTTAGGAACAGTTTAACATCAATTCTGGACCGATTCCAGTCGGTTTTAGTAGTTAAATTTCGATTATAAAAAGGGTCTTTTTTCGGCGAAAATCGCCGTTTTCGTCGCCACGGAGACGCGGCCATAGGCGACTTCGAGATTTCATCAGTGTGCAGGGTGATTTTTAGCGATTTTTCGTGCTTGGGACTTTTTTGAAATAAAAATACTTTTAGGGTACTTGCAATAATAGCGAAAAAATGAAATTTTAGTATGTTATAGTAAAATGAATGGCGCATCCTCTCGATTGGTTTTGTTTTTCTATCACATACCGGGTGCGCACAATTAATTTCCAAAGTCAAAAAATGTTAAAAAATTCATAACTCAAAAACGGTTTTACTTAAAAGTACGGTTGAAATTGCAAAAGATTCTGCTTATCACACGCTACAAACCGCCCATAAGCCATTTGGCTCCAAGTGGTGCCACTAAAAAGTTATTAAGGCTGAAAAAAAAAATATGTGAAAAAGGGTATTTTGAACTGAGCGCTGCTCACCCTGTATAAATGATAGCGTTAAACTTAATACACCGTTTTATTCGGAAAGGATGCAGGTTTAATTAATCCAAATGAAATTTTTTAAAATTTTGCACCATAAAAATTTTACACAGAAAAAACTAAAAAAAATCAATTTTTTTGGGTTTTTTTAATTTTTTTCCCAAAAAAAAAGATTTATTCAAAAAAAGTCCTTAATAAAAATTGTAGTTCTCGATAAGGCAAACATATCTTCTGTGAGTCATTATTTCCGGAAAACAACTGTTAAACCGTCAGAGGGCCTAGAATATCACTCATGTCTGAAAGTTTGGACGTTAAAAAAAAATACTTCCCGTGTGCTGAGAATAACCAAAAACTATACAGATAAGTAGCTCATGAACTCTAATCGATCCGTTAAATTTCATAACATTCAAAGAACCGTTGCGATCTGTATCGAATTCCCATTGAAAAAATTGGACAAAAAAAAATTTTTGACTTTGAAGGCGTCCTAGTCCTAAACAAAAAAACAAATGAAAATTTGTAAACAATCAAGTTGTAGCTCCATATATCTAGATTATAAAAAAGTAAACATCATTTTTCTAACCCAAATAGAATCAAAGTTATAGGCACTTTTGTCGGCCGAGTCCCGAGGTCGTGCGAAAACTCCCAAAAAGAAGAGCCCCTCCTTAAGAGCTGCGCTCTTATAACAAGTATAGTCGCTTCGCTCCTATACTTTTGGTCCGTGGGGACCAGTTTGGAACCTATAGGTCTTGTCTGTGAAGAGCCATAAAGAAATTTAAAAAAAAAATCAAAAATGATCATGTGTACTCAAGTCTGGTCAGTTGGGGGCAGGCCAACGTTTATATGCCAAAGAAAGAGAGGACCAGTTGTTGGGGTATCATGCTTCAAAGAACCATAATGTGTTATATAGTCGCGTTGTATGTCAATATAATGTGTTATATGTCAAATATCAGTCAACGTATATTAATTGCATCCTAAATAAACTCCAAATACCAAATTTTAACCCAATCAAAGCAATAGCAAAAGAGTTACGGTGTCACGTGACTTGGCCCTTAAATGTCAAATATTGGTCAAAATTTATTCATTTCATCCTAAATAAGCTCGAAATACCAAATTTTATACCAATCGGATCAATAGCAAAAAAGTCGACACCGTTTGTCGATTTAAGAAAAATCCATTTAAATATTTATTGTTATGTACATAAAAAAGTTTCATTGGAATCCTTTGGGAGTATTAACAGTCATAGCCGTTTATATTTTTGTACATCTTACATTTCAATAGTTTTTTACCAAAAAGCTTGTAGAGATTTGCAACTATCTAAACTCGGTTTAGATATTTATTATCTTTTATAGAAAAAAGTTTTATCCAAATCCTTTGGGAATTTTGGGAGTTAGAGCCTTTTCATTTGTTTAAAATTTGACTTTTTAATTAATTTCACAATGAAACCTTAGTTGGTAGATGTTTAAGACCACCATAAGTCGATTTAGGTATTCATAGTTAATATCTGGACAAAAAATTATTACCTTGGGGATTTTAGGAGATACGGACCTTACATCGATTAAATAACAGCGGGCGTGGACTATAAAAATGGGTAACTGACAACCAACATGACAACCAACATATGCTACGTTCTCGATTTTGGCTTCATACACATACACATGCGTATCTATATGTATTTTATCAGTTTTTGTATAAATATATAGATTCAGCTTATAGTGTGGAAATATGTACGAAAAACAAAATGACTTTGCTAAATAAAACTGATAAAAATTTCATAACCTTATTCAAGTTTATATACATTTTGCCTGTGTGGCCTTTTGTGTACCTAGAATGATTACACAGTATGATTTGTTTTCATCCTGGTCAACAATTCAAGGGCTGTGGGACCCATTAGTTGTAAACCAGGAGGAATTGCATGTTTTAACTGCTGATTAGTATACCACACAACCAGGAATAAATAAGCTAATTGAAGTATGTTAGGATTCCGCAGAGATCATGAAATGTGTTTGATGGGGCTCAGACCATGTACTTAAGGACATCCATCAAGAAATCATTGAGATTCTACCATATTGATGAAATTGGGAAACCAGGAAGAACTGCCTGTCTTTACTGTTGATTAGACTACACAGCCATAAATAAATAAATTACATAAAGTATGTTAGGATTCCCCAGAGATCATGAAATGTGTTTGATGGAGTAGGTGCAGTCATATGAGGAAGGAAATAAAAATTAGAAGTAAACAGGAATATAACAACTGAACTGTGACACAAACTGTAGACAATCAACTTTTTTGTTGTGGAACGGAGCAACATTTCAATGAAGTTTCACTTAATACTGGATTTTTTCACCAGAAGTTGGATGCATTTATAATTTATATACTTAATGTTATTTGAATGAAATATACATATGTAATTATATATACTTTATTTGTTTCAAATCTTGAATAGGCAAAAAGGCACGAGAATCTTTCAATTGGAGCTAAAAACCCTATTGTTGGGTAGAAAATAAAACTTATTTCATGTTTATATTCCATAACCTGTTTATTGTTTTATCAACTTTTGTCATACAGTTATTTACTTTTAATTATTAAAGAGAAAAATGATCTATAATAAAGGTTGAGTTTTATTCAAGATTCCATTCCTTATGGCGTAAACCAAATTTGCTCTATATTACTTGGCAGTCATTAGCATACAGTTATTATCCATTTTATACTTATCTTTAATTTTCATCAAAATGTCTACAATAAATAGTTTACATTTTAAAACATACAATTAAAATTTGCACTTTTTAGGCAAACAATGTTTACTCTCATATAAAGCAGATATTATTGAGACAGTTTTCTAAGAGCTACTGTTTATAAGTGGCGATCAGTTTAAATTTGTACACTTAATCCAAAATATTTCATAGACAGTATTTATAATACATCTTTTATAATTAAGCAAAAGAATAAGGCAGTTCTTAAGTGTGTAAGAATATTCAGGTATAAATACTGTCTATGAAATATTTTGCATTAAGTGTACAAATTTAAACTGATCGCCACTTATAAACAGTAGCTCTTAGAAAACTGTCTCAATAATATCTGTTAAATCAATGTTTTTAATTTATTTAGAAAGTCTTTTAAGATATGTACTTAGGTCATTAAAAAGTTACAATGTCTTGAAGAACAGCAAACATATCTGGTTGTCAAATTGGTATGCTAGCTGAAAAAGAGGACAACAAAAATCCGAGGACTAACCCTTGAAGCACACTTACAATTATCTTTTAGTTTCTCATAATGCTCTCGGTCAAATAAATATGTTAAATCATTTATAATATTTTTGTTACATTAGCTATTTTACAATTTATACTTACCCTTAGAATACTTACCCAATTCTCTTAAATATTCCAAGTTTATGTGTTTCGATGAGTTCACTCATCATTATCAGACTCTAACCCCACATAGCTGTAATGTTTACATGAAAACCCAGTAAGTTTATAGGTTTTTCTGCCCTTCTAACCCAACCCAACCCGCTATATTATTTCAATCTTTAAGGTAGGAAAAATAAATGGTGAACACAGTTAAATAATTAAGTAAAATCATCTTTATTTCATGAACTTATGTAAGTACATATCACTTTATGTGATAGAAAAGAGACATTTTACAAAAACAGCTGTTCTTACACCTAATTTAAACATAAACATAATTTGTTAATGCCATATACACAAAGGTGCTCACATATGTCGCAGAGAAAATCTTTACACTTCTTAATATTATTATTAACCAAAGGATTTAAAGCCTAAAAGTTTTATATTATAATTACATATATGAGAAATTATCATTAAGAAGTTCTTGTATTGAGAAAAAACATTTTTTCAATAGATATTGTTTTACAGTAAATTTATATTGCAGTAAAAAACTTGGTAGGTAACAGTTTAATGGTAGCAGGGAGAGCATTATAGAGTTTGGGAGCAAAGAAGGAAACCCAACACTTAACCTTGTGTATCCTATAAAAATTTGTATATATATGTTCTCTATTTCTCGTAAAATGAAAATTGTACAATTTTGTGTGTGGAGTAATCACTAATATGATGTTTAATATGTACTAAACTATATGATATATAAATACTTCTCTGTAAGGAAACTATCTTTGGTATCTAAATAATATAGAATATAGAACAACAACAATAAGATAAAAAAAAGTCTCTCCAGTTTTGGACTGGCTTTTTCTGCTTCTTTTCACCACCATCTTCCACCTTATCATCAACTCAACACTTGAAACATCTAGCTGCCAGAATCTGCATTCCTCCCCTTCGATAGTGCCACAACTGGATGCTATCTACTGCTTCGATTATCCTCTTAGATGTTTTAAAGCCTGGCATCTTGCTGACCTGAGCATTCAGACTAAGTGGCCTGCTGCCAGTCATGAGCAAAACCATTAAGAGACCCTTGCATGGACGTTAATTGTTAGACCATACAGATATCTATCTGTTATTCATATTTGACTAGGGACACATAACTGTAGTTGAATTTCCTTACTCTTTTAAGGTTACACACCTCTTGGGTGAAAACTGATAATATGCTTATATGCAAGGTGTAATATAACATTTACAGCGTTTAGTTAAGCGGAAATTTGCCAATCTTTCACATTTTGGGCCTTATTCTAACTAATAAGTTCAATATTTTCTCCTTTTTGGTCTTGTTATTTATTTACATAATACATGTAGAGGTTAGGTTGTCATTGAAGCTCCTCATATTACATTAAGGCCTACCTTTAACGCTTGCGTTTTCTTCACAATTCAAATAATAACAATGATCCACAGTCCAGAGTTAGATTTTGTGTTAAAATAAATAAATAGTAATTAAACTTTCACTCCCGCACCCAAAATGTTATGTACGAGTCCTTCCGTCGCATGAAAACACGGTAAATTCTAAAACTTTACAACTTTGTCGAATGATCACAGGTAAAGGAAGGCGACTTGGTAAAAGATATGCACATAATCGGATTCTCCAGAGTCTCTAGAATTATTCCATACCGATTTCGGGAAATTCTGAGCTAATTTAAGTATTTTATCAACGAAAATAAGAAGCAAGACCGAGACGATTCACTCACGTTGACGTCATGTCACTGATGTCATCAAAACTGCGGTAAAAGTCTGCATTAAAATCGCCCGTAAACGTCAAAATCGACCATTTTCAGACGATGTTTTAGGGTATAAAAAAAGGTTTTTACCTTATGATTTGTACATGGAAAAATAGTATAAAGCCTTAGGAACAGTTTAACATCAATTCTGGACCGATTCCAGATGGTTTTAGTAATTAAATTTCGATTATAAAAAGGGTCTTATTTTAAGCGGACACGGGCGAACAGCGCAGGTTTCATTGCCTGGGTGACGTGCTTGTTGGGTGCTAGACCACCCGAATTATTGTACCTTGAGAGCCGGTACCGGGGGGGTACCAATATTCAGCTGACCGATTTTTTGGACTTTTTATGGAAAATTGCATTTTCTTGAAAAATGGTGATATTTGAAACAAAACGGTATTTAGTGCATTATAGCCAGATAAATTCCGCGTGTCCGAAGGCAAAAATGGTCTTTCTACGTCGCATAGGTATTCCAGTATTAACCGTCAAAGTTAAAAAAAGGTGTAGATCAAAAACTACTCTACGTAGATAACTGTAGAGTATATCAAAAAAAAGTTCCTAAAAAGTATTATAAATGTTAAAAGTTTCAAATCTCCAAGTGCCACCCTTAAAAAGTTATTAAATAAAATGTGATTTTTTTTTGTCAATTTTTTGGACCTTCATGGGAAAATTTTTTTATTGCTCGCCCTGTATGGTTCACAAAAATTTCGATTATATGGCGTTTGAAAGACAAAAGATGAAGGTTTTTTTTGAAAAAATTTTTTTTTTCGAAATAAGTTTTGTTTGGCGGCAAATTCAAAAAAACTGAAAATGCCAGAACTCGTTAAAAAAATTTTTTTGAAAAAAAACCTTTAAATATGTTATTTCTCTCATAAAACTAAGTCTTTTCGCCGAAAAACTTTTTTCATAAAAATTTTCTTTTAGCCTCTGGATCATTTTGAATTTTTTTTTTACTCAACTTTGATCGCTTATAATAAATCACCCTGTATACGGATCTGGCTCAAAAAGTATACAGACATGAACCACCCAAGACCCCTTATGTCCTGAAAATTTCAGGTCGATTAAAGGCTTTAAATTTGAGTTATCGCGTCTGACTCGATTTTGATCCGATTTTTTACCATTTTTTGACTTCAACTCGCAACTGTTTCCGTCGCGGGTGTCGGAAAAAAAAATTGTTTACGGATCCATCATTCCCAATGTATTGAGAGGCCACATGCCAAATTTCATCGTTTCACTAGCCATACAGCCAAAGTTATGAATTTTTTTATCCCAAAAAACGCGGTCGCGCGAGGTCTAGGTGACGTGCATAATATAGTCGCTGACGCTCCTATATAACAAGTACGAGCTTCGCTCGTACTTTGATCAGTTGGGACCAGTAGAAAAGCTTTTGGTCAGAGGAAACCAATTCAAAAAAGAATTAAATTTATTAGAGATTGTTTAACAGGTGCTGCGCCGGCAACGCTGTGAGCTTAACGACCATTTGTTTTTACGGTTTTTGGGGTATCATGCTTCTAAGAATCATGATGTGATAAGAGCTCCGCTCTACTCTTTTCATCCGTCAGCCGTCTTCCTTCAAAGATTGGTGATCCAAGTGACAAGCAACTCGTTAAACAGCTGCTCTGAAGATTTTGAATGAGCCATCTGTGTAGATCCTCGAGCAATGAGTTGTGTATTCTCACTATTCACGTTTTCTCTAAATTCTTCCCTTGAAAACCAACCGATGTATTTCATTATAATCTCCTCTTATTCTAGGTCCAATACACCATAATTTGCACTATTTTATTGTTATCATTAGCTTTATCATTAGTTTTCCTGCATTCTATTGAGAGCTTTGGTGTTTCTTATTTTTTCGATTCAGGATATGTGTAGTATTCTCTTATACATTTCGAAAGCTTTAATGCATTTTTCAAGCAAAAAATTGACAGTCAACAGGAGGATGAAGGTTGGTGAAAACTTCTAGGTCTAGGCCACACTTGATAAAGATGTTTTTTATGGCGATGAGAGTAAGTACGCTGAAATAAATAATAAGACCCTAGCACACACTTATGCATAATATATCAACCCTTTGTAAAAATTCAATAATTCTACCTAAATAAAACATAAACTTTTGGCAAATCATGTTTCATAAAAGCCTGCATTGAAATATTTCAAACTGGTTTTGCCATATATCTTTTCTAATATCCTTTACTTTATATTGGCCTTTATATTAAGGTCAATACAATGAAATATGCAAATGATAATCAGAAACGGAATAAGGAATACAATAAACCATGAACGGATTGAATCGGAGCTACAGAAGCCGAGATATTAATGAAACATCGGAAAAAACAAAAGAAAACTTGGTTTTTTCCCACTATATCACTTTTTTTTTCTTAAAATGGCTATTGACTAATTTTAATGTAAGCCCTAAACAGATAATTTCTAGTAAAAAAAACCAAAGAAAAACATTTTGTTCGAAAATCGACAGGGAAGGATTAAAAAAGGTTATAACCGATTTGACTCTAAAATGAACAGAAAACCTATTTATTTGCATTTTTCAATTCTCGAAGAAAGTCCGTGTTCAAGATGAAAATTTTTTCAAAATATGCTCCCAATTCAATTTTTTTATTGGTTCAAGATAATTCAAAAAATAGTAAAAAAGCTTATTGACAAATTTTTTTCCAATTTATGGGAGTGCCACAATAGAAAAGGAAAAGATTAGACCGTATAATAATCTGTGTATTAGGATTGGATAAAAGAATTCTTACGTCGACTGTTCTATTTTCCATTTTCATTTTGAAAGTCAATTAGGTAAATGGAAAGATCAATAGAAGCTAAAATTAAGCTAGTAAAATAAACCATTGAAATAAAATAACCGTCACTTGCTTTAACAACCCCTGCAATGAAATTTATCTACTAAACTTACCCTATGTCGCCCAAACCCCAAATTGAAAAAAAAACAATTAGAACTAGGTATATGAATTTTGCGGCAAAATATTAAATTATATAATTTATCAAACCGACCGTGAAAAAATAAATTTTAGTGCGCCCATGACATGCCAAGCTCAAACAGCAATGCTCAATGACATCTAAATTTGACAAGCCAGTTAAATTCAGATGTCAATGTCAACCCAACAAAACAATAACATAATTCACCTTGAGAAATTATTATTTTTTAACTAATATTTATTGGAAAACTTCAACACAAATTATTTGCTAAATAAACCTGATGAAAATCTCATAACTTCATTCAAGTTCGCATATATTTTGCCTGTGTGGCCTTTGTTTTGTGTACCTAGAATGATTACAAGGTATGATTTGTTTTCATCCTGGTCAACAATTTAACAGCTGTGGGACCCATTTGTTGTAGGAGAAGAATTGCATGTTTTAACTGCTGATTAGACTACACAACCAGAAATAAATAAGCTAAATGAAGTATGTTAGGATACCCCAGAGATCATGAAATGTGTTTGATAGGGCTCAGACCATGCACTTAAGGACATCCGTCAAGAAATCATTGAGATTCTACCATATTGATGAAATTGGGAAACCAGGAAGAACTGCCTGTCTTTACTGTTGGGTAGAGTACACAGCCAGAAATAAATAAGCTACAGGAAGTATGTTAGGATTCCCCAGAGATCATGGAATGTGTTTGAAGGGATATGAATCAGCTTTTTTGTTGTGAGTAAAACGGAGCAATATTTTAATAAAGTTTTACTTATTACTGGATTGTTTCACCAGAAGATAATTTATATACTTTGTGTTGTCTCAATGAAATATGCATATCTAATTATTTATACTTTATTTGTTTCAGATCTTGAATAGGCAAAATGGCACGAGAATCTTCCAACTGCACCCAAAGTCTCTATTTTTGGTTAGAAAATAAAACTTATTTAATGTTTATGTTCCATGACCTGTTTATTGTTTTATTAAATTTTGTCATACAGTTATTTAGTTTTAATAATTAAAGAGAAAATTGATCTATAGTAGTTGTTGTTGTTTTTTTTTTTTGAAGATTCCATTCCTTAAGGCATAAACCACATTATGCTCTTCTCTGCAGTTATTACCATATGATTGTTATCCATTTCATACACATGTTTAATTTTAATCAAAATTTCATATAATAAATAGTTTTGACAATCTACCCTCATATAAAGCAGATATTATTGGAACAGTTTTCTAAGAGCTACTGTTTATATGTGGCGATCAGTTTAAATTTGTACATACACTTAATCCGAAATATTTCATAGACAGTATTTATACCTGAATGTTCTTACATACTTAACTAAAGGAGTGCTTTATTCTTTTCCTTAATCATAATATATCTTGTTTAATCAATGTTTTTAATTTATTTAGAAAGTCATTTAAGATATGTATTTAGGTCATTAATAAGTTACAATGCCTTGCAGAAAAGCAAACATATCTGGTTTCTAAATTGGTACACTGGCTGAAAGGGAGGACAAGAGAACTCCAAAGACTAACCCTTTCAGCACACTTACAAGTATCTTTTAGTTTCTCATAATGCTCTCGGTCAATTAAATATTTATTCATTTATTCAATCAATATACGGGAAACCCCATTGTACAAAAGATTTGGTTACAATATTAAATAAAGTAAAAGATGTATAATTAACATAATAAAAGTACTTTCACGAACATAATTAGACAGTCTTCAAAACATATACACAAGAAATAAACACAATAAGAAAACAATAAATTAAAATATTTGACCCAGTTGACCAATAAATCCAGAGAGTGAGCTTGCAAATGGATCAAGTTCAGGGTGAGAGTTGAAATAGGCAAGACTAGGACAGATTGGTAAAGCAAACAGTTCATGTCTTCTTAGGGTGCGTGCAGGGACCTTTAAATTAAAGCTGTTGATAAGAGCAGGGCAATCAATAAGCCCATGAATAACCTTATACATAAAGCTGAGGTCACTTTGAATCCTCCTAGATTCCAACGATTGAAGTCCCAATATTGCCTCCATGTCAAGTAGGTTATCCTGCATATTCAACTTGTAGGAACAGTACTGGGTAAACCTCTTTTGGACTCTTTCAGGTTGCATTTTGTGACAATTATAAAAAGGAGACCAAATGATCGAGGCATACTCTAAATGACTTCTAACCAATGAACAATAAAGTATCTTCAAAGTAGATATAGACATGTCACGACAAGTTCCTAAAACAAAACCTAACATCTGAGAGGCCTTCCCCTCCACAAGATCACAGTGTTCCCCAAATTTGAGCTGAGTATCAAAGACTACTCCTAAATCCTTTATTGAGTCAACAGAACTAAGTACTATGTCATCAATAGTGTATATATTAATCATTTTATTTTTAAGTCTAGAGAATCCAATTGAGTAGCACTTATTTACATTTAAAGAGAGATCATTCATATTAGCCCACTTTATAAAAAAATATGTTAAATCATTTATAATATTTTCACTAGATTAGCTATTTTACAGTTTTATTTTCCAGTAGAAGAAGAACATGAATACTCACACAATTCTCTTAAATATTCCAAGTTAAAGGAAAAAACATTCAATATTATTTAAATCTTTTTTTTTTTTGTAAGTAGAAGTCCATTGTTGAAGTGGAGTGGCTATAATATAGTGGGTTGGGAAGACTTTTCTCGACAAATGAAAATGCCAATCTTTTGTCAAGAGGTATGCATTTTGATGAGTTGATGTTTGTTGCATCATCATCAGACTCTAACACTACATAGCTGTAATGTTTACATGAAAAACCAGGAAGTTTTTCTGCCCTTCCCAACCCGCTATATTTTAGGTAGGTAAAATAAATGGTGGCCACAGTTAAATAATTAAGTAAAATCATCTTTATTTCAGAAACACTTATGTTACACTTACACATCACTTTATCTGATAGAAAAGAGAGATTTAACAAAAATAGCTGTTCTTTCACCTAATTTAAATATAAACACAATTTATTCATGCCATATACACAAAGGAGCTCACATATGTCACAGAGAAAATCTTTACACTTCTTAATATTATTAATAATCAAAGGATTTAAAGCCTAAAAGTTTTATATTATAATTACATATATGAGAAATCATCGTTTAGAAATTCTTGTATTGAGAAAAAACATTTTTTCAATAAATATTATTTTATAGTAAATTTAAATTGCAGTAAAAAACTTGGCAGTTTAATGGTAGCAGGGAGAGCATTATAGAGTTTGGGACCATAGAAAGAAACCCCACACATACCCTTGTGTATCCTATAAAGATCTGTATATATATATGTTCTCTATTTCTCGTAAAATGATCATGTACATTTTTGTTTGTGGAGTAATCGCTAATATGTTATTTAATATGTACCAAACTGTGTAATATATAAATACTTCTCTGTAAGGAAACTATCTTTGGTACTGAAGTAATAAAGAATATTAAACAACAATAAAGAACAGATAAAAAAAAGTCTCTCTAGTTTTAGATTGGTTTTTTCTGCTTCTTTTCACCATCTTCCACCTTATCATGAATTCAATACTTGAAACATCTTGCTGCTAGAATCTGCATTCCTCCCATTGGATAGTGCCACAACTGGATGCTATCTACTGCTTTGATTATCCTCTTAGATTTTTAAAGCCTGCCATCTTACTGACCAGAGCATTCAGACTAATGTGTGACAGTCAGAAGCAAAAACATTAAGATACCCTTGTATGGGCGCTCATTGTTAGATCATACAGATATCTATTTGTTATTCATATTTTACTAGGGACACATAACTGTAGTTGAATTTTCTTACTTTTTTAAGGTTACACGCCTCTTGCTTGAAACGCAAAAAACTGATTATATACTTATATGCAAGGTGTAATATAACATTTACAACGTTTAGTTAAGCGCAAATTTGCCAATCTTCAACATTTTAGACCTTATTCCAACTTATAAGTTCAATATTTTTTCCTTTTTGGTATTATTATTTATTTACATAGTACATGACACTCATGACAGAGGTTAGGTTGTCATTGCATTAAAGCTCACATTACATTAAGGCTTACCTTTAACGCTTGCGTTTTCTTTACAACTTATTCAAATAATAACAATGATCCACAGTTAGATTTTGTGGTAAAATAAATAAATAGTCCACATTAAACCTCCACTCCCGCACCCAAAATGCCATGTATGAGTCCTTTTGTCACATGAAAACACTGTCACAAGAATTATCACGGCTAAAAGAACTTGATTTGATAGAAGATATGCACATAATCGGATTCTACAGAGTCTCTTGAATAATTTCACACCAATTTCAGGAAATTCTGAGCTAATTTAAGCATTTTATCAATAAAAATAAGAAGCAAGTCCGAGCCGATACATCCACGTTGACGTTGACTGCTCACGTTGACGTCATGTCATGTTGTCAAAACCGCCGTAAAACTCGGCATTAAAATCGCGGGTAGACGTCAAAATCGACCATTTTCAGACGATGATTTCGGGTATAAAAAAAGGTTTTTACCTTATGATTTGTACATGGAAAAATAGTATAAAGCCTTAGGAACAGTTTAACATCAATTCTGGACCGATTCCAATCGGTTTTAGTAGTTAAATTTCGATTATAAAAAGGGTCTTATTTTAAGTGAAAACGGGCGAAAATCGCCGGTTTCGCTGCCATGGAGACGCGCACTTGTTGGGTGCTAGACCACATTAGTTTTTATACCCTGATCATCGGGCCCGTAGGGGTACCAATATTCAGCTGACCGATATTTTGGGACCTTTCATGGAAAATTGCATTTTCTTGGAAAATGGTGATATTTGAAACAAAACGGATTTAGTGGATTATAGCCAGATAAATTCCGCGTGTTTGAGGGCAAAAATGGTCTTCGTAGGTGGCATAGCCATTGCGGTATAAGGCGTCAAAGTCAAAAAATAGTGTAGAGCAAAAACTACTCTACGTAGATGATTGTAGAGTGTGTCAAAAAATTGCTTTTAAAAGGTTCTTTAAATGCTCCAATTGAATGAAACCTCTAAGTGCCTCCACTAAAAAGTTATTAATATTTGAAAAAAAAAAGTGTGAAAAAGGGTATTTTCAACTGAGGGCTGCTCACCCTGTATAAACGATAGCGTTAATTTGAATATACCGTTTTATTCAGAAAGGATGCAGGTTTAATTAATCCAAATGACATTTTTTAAAATTTTGAACCATAAAAATTTTACACAGAAAAAATTAAAAAAAAGCATTTTTTTTGGGTTTTTTTGATTTTTCTTCTAAAAAAAACATTTTTTCAAAAAAATTCCTAAATAAAAATTGTAGCCCTCGATGAGGCGCACACATCTTCTGTGAGTCACTATTTCCGGAAAGATACCGTTAAACCGTCAGAAGGGCTAGAATATCACAAACGTCTAAAACTTTGACCGTTAAAAAAAAATACTTCCCGTTTGCTGAGAATAACCAAAAAGTATACAGTCCATCTAGAGGTGAGGTCTAATCGACCCGTTAAATTTCATAAAATTCAAAGAACCGTTGCGACCTGTATCGAAACACGTGGAAAAAATCGAACAAAAATTTTTTTTTGAGTTCTAAGGCTTCCCCCTCCTAAACAAAAAAACAAATGAAAAATTGAAGATAATAGAGTTGTAGCCTTATATATCTAGATTATAAAAATATAAAAATCATTCCTCTACCCTAATTAGAAAAAAAGTTATAAGCACTTTTGTCCGCCGAGTCCCGAGGTCGTGCGAAAACTCCCCAAAAGTAGCGGCCCTCCATTAGAGCTTCGCTCTAATAACAAGTACGAGCTTCGCTCGTACTTTGATCAGTTGGGACCAGTAGAAAAGCTTTTGTTCAGAGGAAACTAATTCAAAAAAGAATTAAATTTATTAGAGATTGTTTAACAGGTGCTGCCCCGGCAACGCTGTGAGCTTAACGACCATTTGTTTTTACGGTTTTTGGGGTATCATGCTTCTAAGAATCATGATGTGATAAGAGCTCCGCTCTACTCCTTCCATTCGGCCCTATTCCTTTAAAGGTTGGCAATCCAAGTGGCAAGCAACTCGTTAAACAGCTGCTCTGAAGATTTTGAATGAGCCATCTGTGTAGATCCTCGAGCAATGAGTTGTGTATTCTCACTATTCACCTTTTCTCTAAATTCTTCCCTTGAAAACCAACCGATGTATTTCATTATAATCTTCTCTTATTCTAGGTCCAATACACCATAATTTGCACTATTTTATTGTTATCATTAGCTTTATCATTAGTTTTCCTGCATTCTATTGAGAGCTTTGGTGTTTCTTATTTTTTCGATTCAGGATATGTGTAGTGTTCTCTTATACATTTCGAAAGCTTTAATGCATTTTTCAAGCAAAAAATTGACAGTCAAATGCAGTCATACAGGAGGATGAAGGTTGGTGAAAACTTCTAGGTCTAGGCCACACCTGATAAAGATGTTTTTTATGGCGATGAGAGTAAGTACGCTGAAATAAATAATAAGACTCTAGCACACACTTTTGCATAATATATCAACCCTTTGTAAAAATTCAATAATTTTACCTAAATAAAACATAAATTTTTGGCAAATCATGTTTCATAAAATCCTGCATTGAAATATTTCAAACTGGTTTTGCCATATATCTTTTCTAATATCCTTTATTTTATATTGGCCTTTATATTAAGGTTAATACAATGAAATATGCAAATGATAATCAGAAACGGAATAAGGAATACAATAAACCATTAACGGATTGAATCGGAGCTACAGAAGCCGAGATATTAATGAAACATTGGAAAAAACAAAAGAAAACTTGTTTTTTCCCACTATATCACTTTCTTTTTCTTAAAATGGCTATTGACTAATTTTAATGTAAGCCCTAAACAGATAATTTCTAGTAAAAAAAACCAAAGAAACACATTTTGTTCGAAAATCGACAGGGAAGGATTAAAAAAGGTTATAACCGATTTGACTCTAAAATGAACAGAAAACCTATTTATTTGCATTTTTCAATTCTCGAAGAAATCCGTGTTCAAGATGAACATTTTTTCAAAATATGCTCCCAATTCAATTTTTTTATTGGTTTAAGATCATTCAAAAAATAGTAAAAAAGCTTATTGACAAATTTTTTTACAATTTATGGGAGTGCCACAATAGAAAAGGAAAAGATTAGACTGTATAATAATCTGTGTATTGGGATTGGATAAAAGAATTTTCACGTCGACTGTTCTATTTTCCATTTTCATTTTGAAAGTCAATTAGGTAAATGGAAAGATCAATAGAAGCTAAAATTAAGCTAGTAAAATAAACCATTGAAATAAAATAACCGTCACTTGCTTTAACAACCCCTGCAATGAAATTTATCTACTAAACGTACCCTATGTCGCCCAAACCCTAAATTCAAAAAAAACAATTAGAACTAGGTATATGAATTTTGCTGCCAAAATATTAAATTATATAATTTATCAAACCGACCGTGAAAAAATAAATTTTAGTGCGCCCATGACATGCCAAGCTCAAACAGCAATGCTCAATGACATCTGAATTTGACAAGTCAGTTAAATTCAGATGTCAATGTCAACCCAATAAAACAATAATATAATTCACCTTGAGAAATTATTATTATTTTTTAACTAATATTTATTGGAAAACTTCAACACAAATTATTTGCTAAATAAAACTGATGAAAATCTCATAACTTCATTCAAGTTCACGTATATTTTGTCTGTGTGGCCTTTGTTTTGTGTACCTAGAATGATTACAAGGTATGATTTGTTTTCATCCTGGTCAACAATTTAACAGCTGTGGGACCCATTTGTTGTAGGAGAAGAATTGCATGTTTTAACTGCTGATTAGACTACACAACCAGAAATAAATAAGCTAAATGAAGTATGTTAGGATACCCCAGAGATCATGAAATGTGTTTGATAGGGCTCAGACCATGCACTTAAGGACATCCGTCAAGAAATCATTGAGATTCTACCATATTGATGAAATTGGGAAACCAGGAAGAACTGCCTGTCTTTACTGTTGGTTAGAGTACACAGCCAGAAATAAATAAGCTACAGGAAGTATGTTAGGATTCCCCAGAGATCATGGAACGTGTTTGAAGGGATATGAATCAGCTTTTTTGTTGTGAGTAAAACAGAGCAATATTTTAATAAAGTTTTACTTATTACTGGATTGTTTCACCAGAAGATAATTTATATACTTTGTGTTGTCTCAATGAAATATGCATATCTAATTATATATACTTTATTTGTTTCAGATCTTGAATAGGCAAAATGGCACGAGAATCTTCCAACTGGACCCAAAGTCTCTATTTTTGGTTAGAAAATAAAACTTATTTAATGTTTATGTTCCATGACCTGTTTATTGTTTTATTAAATTTTGTCATACAGTTATTTAGTTTTAATAATTAAAGAGAAAATTGATCTATAGTAGTTGTTGTTGTTTTTTTTTTTGAAGATTCCATTCCTTAAGGCATAAACCACATTATGCTCTTCTCTGCAGTTATTACCATATGATTGTTATCCATTTCATACACATGTTTAATTTTAAAATTTCATATAATAAATAGTTTTGACAATCTACCCTCATATAAAGCAGATATTATTGGAACAGTTTTCTACAAGCTACTGTTTATATGTGGCGATCAGTTTAAATTTGTACATACACTTAATCCGAAATATTTCATAGACAGTATTTATACCTGAATGTTCTTACATACTTAACTAAAGGAGTGCTTTATTCTTTTGCTTAATCATAATATATCTTGTTTAATCAATGTTTTTAATTTATTTAGAAAGTCATTTCAGATATGTACTTAGGTCATTAATAAGTTACAATGCCTTGCAGAAAAGCAAACATATCTGGTTTCTAAATTGGTACACTGGCTGAAAGGGAGAACTCCAAAGACTAACCCTTTCAGCACACTTACAAGTATCTTTTAGTTTCTCATAATGCTCTCGGTCAATTAAATATTTATTTATTCATTTATTCAATCAATATACGGGAAACCCCATTTTACAAAAGATTTGGTTACAATATTAAATAAAGTAAAAGATGTATAATTAACATAATAAAAGTACTCTCACGAACATAATTAGACAGTCTTCAAAACATATACACAAGAAATAAACACAATAAGAAAACAATAAATTAAAATATTTGACCCAGTTGACCAATAAATCCAGTGAGCTTGCAAATGGATCAAGTTCAGGGTGAGAGTTGAAATAGGCAAGACTAGGACAGATTGGAGAATGTAAAGAATAGTTGGAGTGACAGATTGGTAAAGCAAACAGTTCATGTCTTCTTAGGGTGCGTGCAGGGACCTTTAAATTAAAGCTGTTGATAAGAGCAGGGCAATCAATAAGCCCATGAATAACCTTATACATAAAGCTGAGGTCACTTTGAATCCTCCTAGATTCCAACGATTGAAGTCCCAATATTGCCTCCATGTCAAGTAGGTTATCCTGCATATTCAACTTGTAGGAACAGTACCGGGTAAACCTCTTTTGGACTCTTTCAAGTTGCATTTTGTGACAATTATAAAAAGGAGACCAAATGATCGAGGCATACTCTAAATGACTTCTAACCAATGAACAATAAAGTATCTTCAAAGTAGATATAGACATGTCACGACAAGTTTGTAAAACAAAACCTAACATCTGAGAGGCCTTCCCCTCCACAAGATCACAGTGTTCCAGAAATTTGAGCTGAGTATCAAAGACTACTCCTAAATCCTTTATTGAGTCAACAGAACTAAGTACTATGTCATCAATAGTGTATATATTAATCATTTTATTTTTAAGTCTAGAGAATCCAATTGAGTAGCACTTATTTACATTTAAAGAGAGATCATTCATATTAGCCCACTTTATAAAAAAATATGTTAAATCATTTATAATATTTTCACTAGATTAGCTATTTTACAGTTTTATTTTCCAGTAGAAGAAGAACATGAATACTCACACAATTCTCTTAAATATTCCAAGTTAAAGGAAAAAACATTCAATATTATTTAAATCTTTTTTTTTTTTGTAAGTAGAAGTCCATTGTTGAAGTGGAGTGGCTATAATATAGTGGGCTGGGAAGACTTTTCTCGACAAATGAAAATGCCAATCTTTTGTCAAGAGGTATGCATTTTGATGAGTTGATTTTTGTTGCATTATCATCAGACTCTAACACTACATAGCTGTAATGTTTACATAAAAAACCAGGAAGTTTTTCTGCCCTTCCCAACCCGCTATATTTTAGGTAGGTAAAATAAATGGTGGCCACAGTTAAATAATTAAGTAAAATCATCTTTATTTCAGAAACACTTATGTTACACTTACACATCACTTTATCTGATAGAAAAGAGAGATTTAACAAAAATAGCTGTTCTTTCACCTAATTTAAACATAAACACAATTTATTCATGCCATATACACAAAGGAGCTCACATATGTCACAGAGAAAATCTTTACACTTCTTAATATTATTAATAATCAAAGGATTTAAAGCCTAAAAGTTTTATATTATAATTACATATATGAGAAATCATCGTTTAGAAATTCTTGTATTGAGAAAAAACATTTTTTCAATAAATATTGTTTTATAGTAAATTTAAATTGCAGTAAAAAACTTGGCAGTTTAATGGTAGCAGGGAGAGCATTATAGAGTTTGGGACCATAGAAAGAAACCCCACACATACCCTTGTGTATCCTATAAAGATCTGTATATATATATGTTCTCTATTTCTCGTAAAATGATCATGTACATTTTTGTTTGTGGAGTAATCGCTAATATGTTATTTAATATGTACCAAACTGTGTAATATATAAATACTTCTCTGTAAGGAAACTATCTTTGGTACCTAAGTAATAAAGAATATTAAACAACCATAAAGAACAGATAAAAAAAAAGTCTCTCCAGTTTTAGATTGGTTTTTTCTGCTTCTTTTCACCATCTTCCACCTTATCATGAATTCAATACTTGAAACATCTTGCTGCTAGAATCTGCATTCCTCCCCATTGATAGTGCCACAACTGAATGCTATCTACTGCTTCGGTTATCCTCTTAGATTTTTAAAGCCTGCCATCTCGCTGACCAGAGCATTCAGACTAATGTGTGACAGTCAGAAGCAAAAACATTAAGATACCCTTGTATGGACGCTCATTGTTAGATCATACAGATATCTATTTGTTATTCATATTTTACTAGGGACACATAACTGTAGTTGAATTTTCTTACTCTTTTAAGGTTACACGCCTCTTGCTTGAAGTGCAGAAAACTGATTATATACTTATATGCAAGGTGTAATATAACATTTACAACGTTTAGTTAAGCGCAAATTTGCCAATCTTCAACATTTTGGACCTTATTCCAACTTATAAGTTCAATATTTTTTCCTTTTTGGTATTATTATTTATTTACATAGTACATGACACTCATGACAGAGGTTAGGTTGTCATTGCATTAAAGCTCACATTACATTAAGGCTTACCTTTAACGCTTGCGTTTTCTTTACAACTTATTCAAATAATAACAATGATCCACAGTTAGATTTTGTGGTAAAATAAATAAATAGTCCACATTAAACCTCCACTCCCGCACCCAAAATGCCATGTATGAGTCCTTTTGTCACATGAAAACACTGTCACAAGAATTATCACGGCTAAAAGAACTTGATTTGATAGAAGATATGCACATAATCGGATTCTACAGAGTCTCTTGAATAATTTCACACCAATTTCAGGAAATTCTGAGCTAATTTAAGCATTTTATCAATAAAAATAAGAAGCAAGTCCGAGCCGATACATCCACGTTGACGTTGACTGCTCACGTTGACGTCATGTCATGTTGTCAAAACCGCCGTAAAACTCGGCATTAAAATCGCGGGTAGACGTCAAAATCGACCATTTTCAGACGATGATTTCGGGTATAAAAAAAGGTTTTTACCTTATGATTCGTACATGGAAAAATAGTATAAAGCCTTAGGAACAGTTTAACATCAATTCTGGACCGATTCCAATCGGTTTTAGTAGTTAAATTTCGATTATAAAAAGGGTCTTATTTTAAGTGGAAACGGGCGATAATCGCCGGTTTCGCTGCCATGGAGACGCGCACTTGTTGGGTGCTAGACCACATTAGTTTTTATACCCTGATCATCGGGCCCGTAGGGGTACCAATATTCAGCTGACCGATATTTTGGGACCTTTCATGGAAAATTGCATTTTCTTGGAAAATGGTGATATTTGAAACAAAACGGATTTAGTGGATTATAGCCAGATAAATTCCGCGTGTTTGAGGGCAAAAATGGTCTTCGTAGGTGGCATAGCCATTGCGGTATTAGGCCTCAAAGTCAAAAAATAGTGTAGAGCAAAAACTGCTCTACGTAGATGATTGTAGAGTGTGTCAAAAAATTGCTTTTAAAAGGTTCTTTAAATGCTCCAATTGAATGAAACCTCTAAGTACCTCCACTAAAAAGTTATTAATATTTGAAAAAAAAAAGTGTGAAAAAGGGTATTTTCAACTGAGGGCTTCTCACCCTGTATAAACGATAGCCTTAAACTTAATACACCGTTTTATTCGGAAAGAACGCAGGTTCAATTAATCCAAATAATTTTTTTTTAAATTTTGCACCATAAAAATTTTACAGAGAAAAAACTAAAAAAAGTCAATTTTTTAAGGTTTTTTTGGTTTTTCTCCTAAACAAAAAATTTTTTTAAAAAAAGTCCTAAATAAAAATTGTAGCTCTCGATAAGGCGCACACATCTTCTGTGAGTCACTGTTTCCGGAAAGATACCGTTAAACCGTCAGAGGGGCTAGAATATCACAAATGTTTGAAATTTTGAGCGTTAAAAAAAAATACTTCCCGTGTGCTGAGAATTACCAAAAAGTATACAGTCCATCTAGAGATGAGGTCTAATCGACCCGTTAAATTTCATAAAATTCAAACAACCGTTGCGACCTGTATCGAAACACGTGGAAAAAATCGAGCAAAAATTTTTTTTTGAGTTTTAAGGCTTCCCCCTCCTAAACAAAAAAACAAATGAAAAATTGTAGATAATAGAGTTGTAGCCTCATATATCTACATTATAAAAATATAAAAATCACTTCTCTACCCTAATTAGAAAAAAAGTTATAAGCACTTTTGTCCGCCGAGTCCCGAGGTCGTGCGAAAACTCCCCAAAAGTAGCGGCCCTCCATAAGAGCTACGCTCTTATAACAAGTATAGTCGCTTCGCTCCTATACTTTTGGTCCGTGGGGACCAGTTTGGAACCTTAAGGTCTTGTCTATGAAGAGCCATAAAGGAATTCTTAAAAAAAACACAAATTATCCGGTGTACTTAAGTCTGGTCAGTCGGGGGTCCAACGTTTATATGCCAAGGAAAGAAAGGACCAGTTGTTGGGGTATCATGCTTCAAAGAACCATAATGTGTTATATAGTCGCGTTGTATGTCAATATAATGTATTATATGTCAAATATCAGTCAACGTATATTAATTGCATCCTAAATAAACTCCAAATACCAAATTTCAACCCAATCAAAGCAATAGCAAAAGAGTTACGGTGTCTCGTGACTTGGCCCTTAAATGTCAAATATTGGTTAAAATTTATTCATTTCATCCTAAATAAGCTGGAAATACCAAATTTTATACCAATCGGATCAATAGCAAAAAAGTCGACACCGTTTGTCGATTTAAGAAAAATCCATTTAAATATTTATTGTTAAGTACATAAAAAAGTTTCATTGGAATCCTTTGGGAGTATTAACAGTCATAGCCGTTTATATTTTTGTACATCTTACAGTTCAATAGTTTTTTACCAAAAAGCTTGTAGAGATTTGCAACTATCTAAACTCGGTTTAGATATTTATTATCAATTATAGAAAAAAGTTGTATCCATATCCTTTGGGAATTTTGGGAGTTAGAGCCTTTTCATTTCTTTAAAATTTGACTTTTTAATTAATTTCACAATGAAACCTTAGTTTGTAGAGGTTTGAGACCACCATAAGTCGATTTAGGTATGCATAGTTAAAATATCTGGACAAAAAATTATTACCTTGGGGATTTTAGGAGATACGGACCTTACATCGATTAAATAACAGCGGGCGTGGACTATAAAAATGGGTAACTGACAACCAACATATGCTACGTTCTCGATTTTGGCTTCATACACATACACACCTATATGTATTTTATCAGTTTTGGTTTTTATAAATATATAGATTCAGCTTATAGTGTGGAAATATGTATGAAAAACAGAATGACTTTGCTAAATAAGACTGATAAAAGTGTCATAACTTCATTCAAGTTTATATATATTTTGCCTGGATGGCCTTTTGTGTACCTAGAATGATTACACAGTGTGATTTGTTTTCATCCTGGTCAACAATTCAAGGGCTGTGGGACCCATTAGTTGTAAACTAGGAGGAATTGCATGTTTTAACTGCTGATTAGTATACCACACAACCAGGAATAAATAAGCTAAATGAAGTATGTTAGGATTCTGCAGAGTTCATGAAATGTGTTTGATGGGGCTCAGACCATGTACTTAAGGACATCCATCAAGAAATCATTGAGATTCTACCATATTGATGAAATTGGGAAACCAGGAAGAACTGCCTTTACTGTTGATTAGACTACACAACCAGAAATAAATAAGTTACATGAAGTATGTTAGGATTCCCCAGAGATCATGAAATGTGTTTGATGGAGTAGGTGCAATCATATGAGGAAGGAAATAAAAATTAGAAGTAAACAGGAATATAACAACTGAACTGTGACACAAACTGTAGACAATCAACTTTTTTGTTGTGGAACCGAGCAACATTTCAATGAAGTTTCACCTAATACTGGATTTTTTCACCAGAAGTTGGATGCATTTATAATTTAAATACTTAATGTTATTTGAATGAAATATACATATGTAATTATATATACTTTATTTGTTTCAAATCTTGAATAGGCAAAAAGGCATGAGAATCTTTCAATTGGAGCTAAAAACCCTATTGTTGGGTAGAAAATAAAACTTATTTCATGTTTATATTCCATAACCTGTTTATTGTTTTATCAACTTTTGTCATACAGTTATTTACTTTTAATAATTAAAGAGAAAAATGATCTATAATAAAGGTTGAGTTTTATTCAAGATTCCATTCCTTAAGGCATAAACCAAATTTGCTCTATATTACTTTGCAGTCATTAGCATACAGTTATTATCCATTTTATACATATCTTTAATTTTCATCAAAATGTCTATAATAAATAGTTTACATTTTAAAACATACAATTAAAATTTACACTTGTTAGGCAAACAATTATTGCTCTCATATAAAGCAGATACTATTGGGACAGTTTTCTAAGAGCTACTGTTTATAAGTGGCGAGCAGTTTAAATTTGTACATACAGTTAATCCAAAATATTTCATAGACAGTATTTATACCTGAATATTCTTACATACTTAACTTAAGAACTGCTTTATTCTTTTGCTTAATTATAATACATCTTGTTAAATCAATGTTTTTAATTTATTTAGAAAGTCTTTTAAGATATGTACTTAGGTCATTAAAAAGTTACAATGTCTTGAAGAACAGCAAACATATCTGGTTGTCAAATTGGTATGCTAGCTGAAAAAGAGGACAACAAAAATCCAAGGACTAACCCTTGAAGCACACTTACAATTATCTTTTAGTTTCTCATAATGCTCTCGGTTAAATAAATATGTTAAATCATTTATAATATTTTTGTTACATTAGCTATTTTACAATTTATACTTACCCTTAGAATACTTACCCAATTCTCTTAAATATTCCAAGTTTATGTGTTTCGATGAGTTCACTCATCATTATCAGACTCTAACCCCACATAGCTGTATTGTTTACATGAAAACCCAGTAAGTTTATAGGTTTTTCTAACCTTCTAACCCAACCCAACCCGCTATATTATTTCAATCTTTAAGGTAGGAAAAATAAATAATGAACACAGTTAAATAATTAAGTAAAATCATCTTTATTTCATGAACTTATGTTACACTTACATATCACTTTATGTGATAGAAAAGAGACATTTTACAAAAACAGCTGTTCTTACACCTAATTTAAACATAAACATAATTTGTTAATGCCATATACACAAAGGTGCTCACATATGTCGCAGAGAAAATCTTTACACTTCTTAATATTATTATTAATCAAAGGATTTAAAGCCTAAAAGTTTTATATTATAATTACATATATGAGAAATCATCATTTAGAAATTCTTGTATTGAGAAAAAACATTTTTTCAATAGATATTGTTTTATAGTAAATTTATATTGCAGTAAAAAACTTGGTAGGTAACAGTTTAATGGTAGCAGGGAGAGCATTATAGAGTTTGGGAGCAAAGAAGGAAACCCAACACTTAACCTTGTGTATCCTATAAAAATTTGTATATATATGTTCTCTATTTCTCGTAAAATGAAAATTGTACAATTTTGTGTGTGGAGTAATCACTAATATGATGTTTAATATGTACTAAACTATATGATATATAAATACTTCTCTGTAAGGAAACTATCTTTGGTATCTAAATAATATAGAATATAGAACAACAACAATAAGATAAAAAAAAGTCTCTCTCCAGTTTTGGACTGGCTTTTTCTGCTTCTTTTCACCACCATCTTCCACCTTATCATCAACTCAACACTTGAAACATCTAGCTGCCAGAATCTGCATTCCTCCCCTTCGATAGTGCCACAACTGGATGCTATCTACTGCTTCGATTATCCTCTTAGATGTTTTAAAGCCTGGCATCTCGCTGATCTGAGCATTCAGACTAAGTGGCCTGCTGCCAGTCATGAGCAAAACCATTAAGATACCCTTGCATGGACGTTAATTGTTAGACCATACAGATATCTATTTGTTATTCATATTTGACTAGGGACACATAACTGTAGTTGAATTTCCTTACTCTTTTAAGGTTACACACCTCTTGGGTGAAAACTGATTATATGCTTATATGCAAGGTGTAATATAACATTTACAGCGTTTAGTTAAGCGGAAATTTGCCAATCTTTCACATTTTGGGCCTTATTCTAACTAATAAGTTCAATATTTTCTCCTTTTTGGTCTTGTTATTTATTTACATAATACATGTAGAGGTTAGGTTGTCATTGAAGCTCCTCATATTACATTAAGGCCTACCTTTAACGCTTGCGTTTTCTTCACAATTCAAATAATAACAATGATCCACAGTCCAGAGTTAGATTTTGTGTTAAAATAAATAAATAGTAATTAAACTTTCACTCCCGCACCCAAAATGCCATGTATGAGTCCTTCCGTCGCATGAAAACACACGGTAAATTCTAAAACTTTACAACTTTGTCGAATGATCACAGGTAAAGGAAGGCGACTTGGTAAAAGATATGCACATAATCGGATTCTCCAGAGTCTCTAGAATTATTCCATACCGATTTCGGAAAATTCTGACCTAATTTAAGTATTTTATAAATGAAAATAAGAAGCAACACCGAGCCGATTCATTCACGTTGACGTCATGTCACTGATGTCATCAAAACTGCGGTAAAAGTCGGCATTAAAATCGCCCGTAGACGTCAAAATCGACCATTTTCAGACGATGTTTTAGGGTATAAAAAAAGGTTTTTACCTTATGATTTGTACATGGAAAAATAGTATAAAGCCTTAGGAACAGTTTAACATCAATTCTGGACCGATTCCAATCGGTTTTAGTAGTTAAATTTCGATTATAAAAAGGGTCTTATTTTAAGCGGACACGGGCGAACAGCGCAGGTTTCATTGCCTGGGTGACGTGCTTGTTGAGTGCTAGACCACCCGGATTATTGTACCTTGAGAGCCGGTACCGGGGGGGTACCAATATTCAGCTGACTGATTTTTTGGACTTTTTATGGAAAATTGCATTTTCTTGAAAAATGGTGATATTTGAAACAAAACGGTATTTAGTGGATTATAGCCAGATAAATTCCGCGTGTCTGAAGGCAAAAATGGTCTTCGTACGTTACATAGGTATGCCAGTATTAAGCGTCAAAGTTAAAAAAAGGTGTAGAGCAAAAACTACTCTACGTAGATGACTGTAGACTGCATCAGAAAAAAGCCCTTAAAAAGTATTATAAATGTTGAAAGTTTGAAATTTCCAAGTGCCACCCTTAAAAAGTTATTAAATAAAATGTGATTTTTTTTTGTCAATTTTTCGGACCTTCATGGAGAAAATTTATTATTGCTCGCCCTGTATGGTTCACAAAAATTTCGGTTATATGGCATTTGAAAGACAAAAGATGAAGCTTTTTTTTGGTATTTTTTTTTTTTTTTTAATAAGTTTCGTTTGGCGGCAAATTCAAAAAAACTGAAAATGCCAGAACTCGTTAAAAAAATTTTTTTGAAAAAAAAGCTCTAAATATGTTATTTCTTTCATAAAACTAAGTCTTTTCGCCGAAAAACTTTTTTTATAAAAATTATCTTTTAGCCTCTGGAACATTTTGAATTTTTTTTTTACTGAACTTTGATCGATTATAATAAATCACCCTGTATACGGATATGGCCCAAAAAGTATACAGCTCTTAAGCTCCCACCGACCCTTATGTCCTAAAAATTTCAAGTCATTTAAGGGCTCTAAAATTGAGTTCTAGCGAGAGAAAGGAATTTGACCGGCTTTTTTACCATTTTTTGACTTCAACTCGCAACCGCTTCCGTCGCGGGTGTCGGAAAAAAAAATTGTTTACATATCCATTATTCCCAATGTATTAGGAGGCCACATGCCAAATTTCATCGTTTCACTAGCCATACAGCCAAAGTTATGAATTTTTATATCCCAAAAAACACGATCGCGCGAGGTCTAGGTGACGCTCATAATATAGTCGCTGACGCTCCTATATAACAAGTATAGTCGCTTCGCTCCTATACTTTTGGTCCGTGGGGACCAGTTTGGAATCTATAGGTCTTGTCTGTGAAGAGCCATAAAGGAATTCTTCAAAAAAAATAGAAATTATTAGGTGTACTTAAGTCTGGTCAGTCGGGGGGCCAATGTTTATATGCCAAGGAAAGAGAGGACCAATTGTTGGGGTATCATGCTTCAAAGAACCATAATTTGTTATATAGTCGCGTTGTGTGTGAATATAGTATGTTATATGTCAAAGTGTATTAATTGTATCCAAAATAAAGCCCAAATACTAAATTTCAACCCAATCGGACCAATAGCAAAAAAGTTACGGTAGTCACGTGACTTAGGCTTAAACAAACATATCAGTTATCTGTCATAATTTATTAGTTGTACTAAATAAACCATAAATACCAAATTCAGAGAAAAGTTCCCATAAGAGTCTATTTATTGGAATAAAACAAATGGGATTTTATGTCGATTTTTTTAAATTTTACTTTTTTATTTTGAAAAGTAATTGTAATAAAATATGAAAAGATTTGACAGAAACAGAATAAGGAATAAAAAAAGACCTTCAAAGGTCCTATAGGAAAATTAAATTTTTTTATCCTTCTATCATGTACTACTTTTAAGTACCTTTAAAAAAGGTTATTATCGATTTGACTCTAAAATAAACGGAAAGCCTATTTCTTTGCATTTTTTAATTTTGAAGCAAAATCATGCCTCAAAATGAGCATTTTTTCAAAATATGCTTCTAATTCAAAATTTCCTTTTTCTGGTAAAAAATCATTAAAAAACTAGTAAAAAATTCTTATAACAAAATTTTCCACGATTTATATGAGTGCCATAATAGAAAGTGAAAAATTAGGTTCCATAAGAGCCTATGTATAGGGATAAGAAAACCGGGTTTTTACGTCGATTTTTTTCATTTTTCAGTTTTATTTTGGAAAGCAATTGTAATAAAATATAAAATGAAATAGCAAGAGGAGAATAAGGAATAAAAGCAACCATCAACGATTTGACTTGAAGCTATAGAAGTCGAGATATTAGTAAAAATGTGAAAAAAATAAAAGAAAACTCGTTTTTTTTCCCATGGTACTTTTTTTTCTGAAAACGATTATTGACAAATTTTAATGTAAGCCCTAAGTCATTCTCGCGAGTTGAAAAACATACCGTCATATTTCTTAATAACTCTTTTAATTGACACAACTCTTGCTCACTAATATCACCCACTTACATGCCATCCAAATTTAAATCATATTCAATGGTCTTAACAGTATTTACATGATGTTACTTCGCCCTTAAGATAGGTCCAACCATTGTTGCCCTCGCCATAAGTTGATCTGTCACCCATTGGATACAACTGGTGCCCACATTGTTGGCCTTCATAACGCCTGAGGTACCGCCATCTAACAAATGGTTGCCGTTCGCCACAATTGCACCGCCCTTATCTAACGCCTTCCAGATATCCAGCACTTTTCACCTTGGTGTGTATCTTCCATCACCACAAGCACATCAGCCAACTCGACCCTTGACCCCCTTGCCTTGAGTGGCAAGCATATTTGTCATGTCCCACCGCATTGCAAATATGACACCTCTTCGCCCTTGGTTTGGTTAGCCCATTTACATTTTTTCAACCTGTTAGTAAATTTAATGATTGAGAATTTATTTTTATTTCCATTGAACTGCTACAGAGCAGCTGGTGTCTTTGTTTCAATATGATTTTTTCTAATCACCAGATTAACCTCACAGATATTATTTATAATATAAAAATCTTACTTTAGTAAAGAAAAATAAGAAAACATGAACTAAAAAATTGTTAAAATTACTAAAAAAGATAGTTAAAAGTGCATTCTGCATTGCAGCTTTTTTAATTAGGAGATGGCAATTCATTCAGCAAATAAAGTGCTCTTAAAACTTTTCTAGTCAACATTTTGCTAATTAACTAAGATTAAAAGATTAAAGTAATTTAATTCATATTATTAGAGATCCCAATTTCAGGATTTCATAAATTATACGCCAAACCTTCTGCCCACAAATATAATTTTTTTTACTCACTACTTAATTATTAAATAAAGGCAAATAGATGAAAAAACAGATATGGCTTTTTTATTTTATATAACAAATTATCAGCAACTCGGAATTTGAAAATTTGTTACTTAAAATGATTAAGTAGTAATCTGGTTTTATGAAAGATTAATCAGGCAGATAAAATAAGAAATATTCTGGTCTGTTAAAATTACAAAAAATTGAGTTTTAATTAATTTGACTTTAAAAAATTGCATAAATTTTAAATAAAAATATTAACTGATCAGTCTTTTTTTGCGTCAGTTCTGTTTCATTTAAAATTTTTGGTATTCTTGAATTAGTCCACCTATAAGTAGCAATTTTTGTAAAAAGTTTAATTAATAGAATAAACTTACTTAACATTAATTTGACTATCCTGAAGAGCTTCAAAACAGTTTTTTTGGTCCTAACCCCATCAATAGAACTTTTCAATGAGTCTATTCTCCAATTCATATTTTTTTAGGTAATTTCTGGTTTATTTTTTTCATCAATAATCAACACGACTTAGAAACCTTTTGCCAGATAGGTTGTAGTAAAAATATCTAAAAATTATTAATATTCTAAACTCATTTAAATCAAAACCATTGCATTGTTTATTTTTACGAAAGACATTTGTGTGTGTAAAATTTTTTTACATTATATAATGATACCACCCACATAAAATCAACATCTAAATATAAAGAATGGCCATGTATATATATTACATTTTCTATGTTACTAGTTATTGGGTGTTACTATGTTGAGTGCAGGAGATTCGAACACACAAACAAAAATTAAGATTTTAATGATAAATGTATAAACAATTAACTTACCAATCATTTCAGAATTCTGTTGTTGGAGAATATCTAAAAAATATGGATTTATCCCCAAATGTCTATTGCATAAATTGAGATGAAGAAGGCTGGATACTTTGTATTAAGTATGGGTTGTTGATAAACGTCCTCCAGCTGAAAGTAATAAAATTATAAAATTTATATTATTTTATTAAAGTCCGATCCTTCCATTCATTACTTCTTATTGATTAAAATATCAAGTACCTACTTACTTTTAAAGATTTGATTTTGATTGAAAAGCAGAAACAAATATTTTTCCTAGTTTTCCAAACACTACACAAAACAAAAATAAATAAATAAAATCTGAAGTTGACGTTGACAATTTAGACACGGGCCTCAAGCTAGAGCTGGGCATCAGTATCGTATATGTACCGTACATTCCAAATTTTTACTTTAAAGCTGTCTTGCTGTCGGGCTTCAGCGCGGTCGATATTTAAAAATCTAGTGGCTTGGAAAACAATTGAATGTTGGTTTGTAACGATTGTTGTTTCTAAATAAGGGACATACATTGTTCATTCTGTGATTTATCGAAATAAAATGGCAGACGAAAACACACAACAGCTTATGGATCAGGAGGAAGCCAGTAAGTATTTATAATTTTTGTAATAATGTATTGTGATTATTAACATATTTTGGTAAAATAATAAAAATATATTATTATGTAAGTAAATATGTATTGGATAAAAGATGCTTATTTTAATTTGCACGAAAATTTTGTAGCAAAACTGTTCATTCGTCTGCTTTTAGGAATACAAAGCGAAATTTTTTTTTAAGTATGCCATATTTATTAAGAAAAAATTGTTGTAAACTAAACATAAAAACGTTTTCGGATATTTATATTTATTATTATTTCATTTTTGCATAGATACGTCATCGGGTAGTGCGCAGCCCCCTCCGCCCACAAATGAATTACAGGCCTTAAAAGGCCAATTAGACCATGTCCTGCAGGGCATAAATTACATGGCCGAGCGGCTAAAGGTATGTTACGTCTTATTTATAAGTAATTCTTTAATATTCACATGGCTAGTGAACGATGTTACATTAAATAGGTTTTTTTTTTAATATTTGGTTGATATGGTAAGGTAATAATTAATTTTGCTCAATTACTCTAACATAATTTCTTTTTTGCGACGAATTAAGTTTTATTTATCAGCTATTTAATTTCGTCAAAAGTTTATGTCTTGAATATCAGATTTGTTTTATATGATTCGCAGGAATCAGGGTATGCTTTATAGTTTCATCCTAAAATTAGATTTAAGTAGTTATTATTTAGCTCATCATACAAAATAAATGCACTTGGATTTAGTTTTTAATAAAGGAATGATTTCATTTCGTAATCAGTGCAAGAATATTTATTCTCACTCTTGTTTTTGTAAAAAAAAAGCTTTATTTCTCCAAGGAAATATATGATTTTATAGTAGTATAACTAATTAATGATGTAGTAAGTATAAGCGTTAGCTTATATAAGTATATTCTACCAAAATAAACTATAGACTTGGTGCATTTATCATCTAATTAAATTATATATTTCACTACATCACAGAATTAAATAATTGCATATTCTTTCGTAATTTGCTTTATATTAAAATTATCTCTAAATTATTATCTCTATATAATTGTATTTGTTGACATTTAAATTGTCTAAAATGTTTAATATTTCTTTTAAAATACGATATGAGTGAGCCTGGGCGCTATCTAAAACTATCCTGTTTTTACTTTTATACCAACAATTATGTTTTAAATCATTAAATAAGGTATATATATCTGAATATAAAAAGCTAAACATTTCAAACAACTGTGAATGATAAATAAATCGATTTAAAATTAAAATAACATAGTCATAGAAAGAGTATCGTATATAATATGTGCGAATTTTAAAATTCTGATAAAATTTTGCTTATTTCGCCCTTGTACTCCTTGTTATAGAATATGCTTTTCGCTCAATTTCAATGTACTGGAACGTATTATTCTTATCGATGTAAGCGTTAATACTTCGACAAAAATACAGTGCTTCATCTTGATAAGGTTTTTTATCACAGCAATGAAATCTTCAAAAAAAAATCTTTTGGATCGTTTTCTATCTACGTCTAATGCATTATTTAAAATAACTATTACATGATTTCATTAAAAATAACTAATGATTCTATTATTCAGTTTTTAGAGGAAAAACAAAATGAGGCCTCTAAGGAGAGGGAGGAAGCGAAAAAAAGGAAAGAAGAGGAAGAGCGGAGAGAAATCCAAAGGAGAGAGGGTTAGTTGGATATTTTAATTTTTGTGGACAATACTCTTGGAGAAAAAAACTATTCGATTTTTCCTACATTTTATGAAACTTATGAAGGTGAATCACGATCGATGCAAAGTTAAACGTTTACGAATAAGGGAACATCAGACTTCTTTGAAAATTTGACAACATCGATAAGGGATTGGGATGGGATCTAACGAGCTAAAATATTTTTAGATGAATAATTAAATTGGAAAGAAATATCTATAAAAATGAAATTTTGGTAAATTCAGTCACTCTTTTAGGCTTATTGTCAAATATAATTAGCGATTTTTTTAAGCCATGTGCGATAAATACATAATATTGTAATGAAATTTAGGAACACATCAAAGACTATAAAAGAAAATATTAAGCTAAACGTAAGTAGAACCCTGAATAAATCTCACTAATCAACTTTTAACTACAAAATACGAATAAAATACTCCAAAAACTAGAAGAATAATTTACGTATTTACATTTTCATAACATATTAAAGTTCATTTTTTTTTATTTCCGAAACTTTATAGCATTTTTCGTATATGGCGATGAAATCAAATGAAAATCGTTAAAGATTGGCATAGGACAACACCAGAAAAAAACACACAAACTCAAAAAGGTTAGCATATACAGGGTGATTTATTTACAACACCAAACATGATGTTACCTTTTAGTATGAGCAGCAACGTCGCATCGCTAAAAATAATATTTTCGCTTGTTATATCATATGTTGTTAATTTTTCTAAAAAATGCAATGTTCCTTATTCCGTTAATGTTTCAACTTCAGCATCGATCGTGATATATTCCGTATAGTTTGAATACACTTATAGTTTTAATTTTATTTTCTTTATAGAACAAAGAATCCAGAGGGGCCGCGCCCGAATATTTAGGGGCCGCATAGGGAGGGGGCCATATGAGGGCCCTTCCGATGGAGATTCCGAAGAAAGGGCAGAACCGAGAGGAGGGTGGAGGGGCCGGGGAGGAAGAAGGGGCAGTAGGGGAGCCTCAAAGAATTATTTTATTTATTTTTAAATATTTTTTAAGTTAATTAATTTAATCATAGAATTAGTATAATTCATAAATTAATATATCATAAAAATTGAATAATTAAACGTTTTATTTCAAATGCATATATTTATACGTCTATACTACATACATGTGTTATATTTTGGAACATTTTCTGGTCTACGTTCTCCCGGAGAAACTGTACCGTGAGCTCAATTATTGTACAGTAGGCGTTCTCAGTAAAAAACGGTCTTCAGTCAATAAGCCAAGTTGAATGGTCTGTAATGAAAAAAATCTCCTTTAAAATATTCTCCATGTTTAATTTTATTATTTCTTATTTACCCTTCTCTATCTTATATTTTTATGAATTTAATTCTGTTTGCGGTTCTCGAATATCTTGTGGACGTGAGTTCCTTGGGACCGGTGAACAACGACTTAGTAGGACACGACCCTTGGTATGGTGTTGGCTTCAGATAACTAGTTGTTCTTAATCGCCAAGAAAGTTGCCTGTTGGTCAAGAAAGGATAGTTTTAGATTACTCTATTTTACTACTATACAAGTACTTACTATTAATGGTATCTTACCAAATTCATCTACCCTCGAATGTGTAATTATTTTCTTATTCCTGTGCATTAAATCCTGTCGCAATTGGATGAATCCTCTTGCCCATTTTTGAGTCCTTTGAATGTTTTTCCTTTAAATTATAATATATTTGGTAGCAAGTGGTTGATCATGATGTAAATGGTTCCTAAATAAAAAGTTATGAGACTATGATGAGCAACGTATTGTTTCGTCCTCATTATGGACTCATCAGTATTATCCAAGAAATGATTAATTTCTCTAAAGCAATAGACAAATGTTGCTGCGGGGCCAACTAGTCAACATTTGCCAAAATATATTTTTATTTGTTGAAATAAAAATATATTTTAATTCTTTCTTTAGAGAGATATTAAAAATAACAAAAGTATGCCTTTATTAATAATATCATGATGAAATGTCTTGACTAATAATACTTAATTTGTTAATACTCTTAGTGCCAATTTTTTTCTAAGGTTTCTCATTTTTAAGATTTATAGGACAAATTAATAATATTATCAGATTGGTCAACTCAAAAAAAATTCCTACATAAATATGAACGTAATTGTATAAAAAATAAAACCGGCAATTTCCAGTAATTTTTGTATTGTTTTGAGGCTTTTAGTACCTTTTATTTTAGCGTTTTTTTAGCTACTTGTGTAGGTACTCATTTATGTATTAGCCTTTGTACTATACGTGAATTCTGCCGATTATTATTGTAATTGTTTTGTAATTTGTTGACCATTATATGTATAATATTATTGTTTTTTTTTTGTTAATTGCTCAAGTATTAACATTATGAGAATATTTTTTAAATTCTGTTTTTAAGTATTTTTCTATATTTTTTTTTGCCCCTTAGATAATACAATATAATATAAGAATAACAACATTTAAGATTAAACAGACTGCAAAATTATAGGATAAGTATGCTCATATATTAGACATAAATATCCTTAATAACATTGACCAACCGGCCAAAAATAAAATTAGTATTTAATGTACCTGATTGGATTATTGTTTTAGCGCAACATAACTTGAACATTGTTTAGCAGCTTATAGTGTGTTTGGGCTTTTTGTACTTTAGCATTTTTAGCTGTTTGAGTACTTTTGTTTGAGCCTTTTATTTACTTAAGTTGCTATTAATGGCAAGTGGTACTGCAGCTAAAGCTGTAAGACAATCATAGTTTGTCATTATCAAAGCAAATTATGATAACTTTTATTATGATGTTAAAAGTACTTGTTGGCCAGTCATGTATTTAAAAGTAAATGTTATTAATATTTTAGAAACTAAAATTGAAAATCCCTATACTAATACTTCATACAAGTATTAGTATAGGGACCAAAAGTATAGGAGCAAAGCGACTAAACTGGGTCAAAGCGACTAAACACGGTCCGTGGGGACCAGTTTGGAACCTATAGGTCTTGTCTGTGAAGAGCCATAAAGAAATTCTTTAAAAAAATCAAAAATGATCATGTGTACTCAAGTCTGGTGAGTTGGGAGGGGCCAACGTTTATATGACAAAGAAAGAGAGGACCAGTTGTTGGGGTATCATGCTTCAAAGAACCATAATGTGTTATATAGTCGCGTTGTATGTCAATATAATGTGTTATATGTCAAAAATAATAAACAATAAGTAAGTTACTTAGTAAAAAGAGTTTTGCAGAAATAACCATATTTTTTACTTGAATAAAAGTGTCAATATTGCAGAGTGACCGAATTTATGGATATATATAAAGAGACATGCGCATAATTAAAAAAAATAAACAATATATGTTTAGACCAAAAAAGTTATAAGAAATGAAAATTTTCAGAAAAGTAGCTTTTATATTTCAATAATTAAATCGTAGGTCTGACTGATAGTGAACTGAATAATTTTTTGCAACTTTCTTAAAATTATTTTTTAATTTAGTTCTAAAAAGTTGTCTTACCAAAAAACATTTTTTGAGTAAAAACTTACTTAATTGTCCTCGGATTTCAGTCGAAGTTTTCGGCTAGTGACAGGTCTTTTAACCGGTCACTGGCACTTAAGAAGCCATCTCCATACTATCGGTATTGCGGACAACCCGGAATGACGATGGTGCTGTGAGGAGGATGAAACCGTTGACCATGTAGTCGGGGAGTGCCCAGCACTCACGCGCGCCAGGTTCAAATACTTGGGTAACACTTTCAGTGTACCAAGCGACTTTAAGTCCTTCAGACCAGAGAGCCTTATCAGTTTCTCTAAGGCCGTTGGGCTCTGGTAACCCCAGGTGGGGCCTGACGGGTCCATCAGGAGACCTATATGCACAACTGCCTTGGCAGTCCACTGTTTCGTCAATTCATTCAATTCATTCCAGTCGAAGTTTTGCAGCTTTGGATTATACCATAAAACTTCTTGTTTTGTTTTTTTTTTATAGACCTAGAATGAAAAAATGTAATAAAATATTAAAAACACGAAAAGTCCTCACCAATAATTAGATTTTAAGCCATCCAATTTCTTGCTATAAAAGGATCTATCCACTTGTCATTGTCAAGTCCGTTGAATGCGTTTTCTTCAAATTCAAGGCTGCTGATTGATCACGATTAAAATAGAATCTGGAATACAAATGGATCACTAGAAAAAGAAACCATATTATTAGCATCTTATGAGCAACATATTGTTTCGTCCTCATTATGAACTCATCAGTATTGCATATCCAAGAAATTATTCATTTCTCGAAAGCAATAGACAATTGTTGCTGCGGGGCCAACTAGTCAACAGTTGCCAAAATATATTTTTATTTGTTGAAATAAAAATATATTTTAATTCTTTTTTTAGAGAGATATTAAAAATAACAAAAGTATTCCTTTCAATAGTTACGATTAAGTCTTGACTGTTTTGCATGTCTTGACTAATAATACTCAATTTGTTAATACTCTAGTGCCAAATATTTTCTAGTTTATCTCAATATTGTAAAATTGGTCAACTGGAAAAAAGTGCTACATAAATATGCACGTAATTGTATAAACAATAAAACCGGCAACTTCCAGTAATTTTTGTACTGTTTTGAGGCTTTTAGTACCTTTTATTTTAGCATTTTTTTAGCTATTTAGATGGGTACTCATTCATGTATCAGCCTTTGTACTATACTTGAATTCTGCCAATTATTATTGTAACTGTCTTGTAATTTGTTGACCATTATATATATAATATTATTGTTTTTTTTGTTTATTGCTCAAGTATTAACATTATGAGAATTCTGTTTTTAAGTATTTGTTCTATTTTTTTTGCCCCTTAGATAATACAATATAATATAATTGTAAGATAATTATGCTCATATATTAGGCATGAATATCCTTAATAACATTGACCAACCGGCCAAAAATAAAATTAGTATTTAATGTAGCTGATTGGATTATTGTTTTAGCGCAACATAACTTGAACATTGCTTAGCAGCTTATAGTGTGTTTGGGCTTTTTGTACTTTAGCATTTTTAGCTGTTTGAGTACTTTTGTTTAAGCCTTTTATTAACTTAAGTTGCTATTAATGTCAAGTGGTACTGCAGCTAAAGTTATAAGACAATCATAGTTTATCATTATCAAAGCAAATTATGATAACTTTAATTATGATGTTAAAAGTACTTGTTGGCCAGTCATGTATTTAAACGTAAATGTTATAGTAATTTTAGAAACTAAAATAAGATTGAAAATCCCTATACTAATACTTTATACATTTATAAGATAATAAAAATGAGTTAAGACGTAATAAAATACCAAAAAAAAAGAAATATTTTTCTACAATTTCTTGCCCTTCAAATAATGTAATTTGTTGTTTTCTTTAACATTTTAGATTAAATATATTGCAAAATTATAAAATCATTAAACTTGTCTATTCATATTAGACATTAAAATCTTTAATGACATTGACCAACCAGACAAAAATAAAATTAGTATTTAATGCACCTGATTGGATTATTGTTTTAACACAACATAACTTGGACATTTGTTAGCAGCTTATAGTGTGTTCGGGCTTTTTGGTACTTTAGCATTTTTAGCTGTTTGAGTACTTTTGTTTAAGCCTTTTATTTACTAAAGTTGCTATTAATGTCAAGTGGTACTGTAGTTAAAGCTATAAGACAATCATAGTTTATAATTATCAAAGCAAATTATGATCACTTCAATTAATTATGATGTTGAAAGTACTTGTTGGTCATATGTAAACTTCATTTCCATTTTATAAACTTAAATAGGATTGAAAATACCAATACTAATACTGGATACATTTAAAAGATTAATAAAAATTACTTAAAATGTGATAAAATAGTAAAACAGAAATATTTGCCTACAATTTTTTCTTGCCCTTTAAAAAATATATTTTACTATGTTTTCTTTAACATTTCAAATTAAACATATTACAAAATTATAAGAACATTATACTTGTCTATTTATATTAGACATTAAAATCTTTAATGACATTGACCAACCAGACAAAAATAAAATTAGTATTTAATGCACCTGATTGGATTATTGTTTTAACACAACATAACTTGGACATTTGTTAGCAGCTTATAGTGTGTTCGGGCTTTTTGGTACTTTAGCATTTTTAGCTGTTTTAGTACTTTTGTTTAAGCCTTTTATTTACCAAAGTTGCTATTAATGTCAAGTGGTACTGTAGCTAAAACTGTAAGACAATCATAGTTTATCATTATGAAAGAAAAGTATGATAACTTCAATTATGATGTGAAAACTATTTGTTGGTCATATATTATTTAAACGTAATGATTATTACCCTTTTACAAATTTAAATAGGATTTAAAATGCCAAACTGATACTTTATTCATTTATAAGATAATAATAATAAATTAAGTAAGTGTAAGTCAGGTCAATGCTTAACTTGTAATTAACTTCTAAATAGGCCTATTTTTCGGGCCCAAAAATTGACTAGGCTTAAAAAACTTTATCTTTTGGTTAACTATTCTGAAATTAAATTATGTTTATTTACGTTACCATTAATAAATAAATAAATTCTTAGTTATTATTATATTATTTTTATGCAGTTATTTTGGTAATTGCTCAACCAAAACAGTATAAAAATAAATTAGTATTTAATGTACCTGATTGGATTAATGTTTTAGCACAACATAACTTGGACATTTTTTAGCAGCTTAGTGTTTTTGGGCTTTTGGTACTTTAGCATTTTTAGCTGTTTTAGTACTTTTGTTTAAGCCTTTTTGTTAACTTAAGTTGCTATTAATGTCAAGTGGTGCTGTAGCTAAAGCTATAAGACAATCATAGTTTATTATCGATACAAATTTCTCGTTTTCAATAAATCATTGTAACAAATACCAAACTGCTATTTTATTTTAATACACCCTTGAAACAGGCATAGATTTTGAAATAATAATATGGCAATTAATTGTCTATACATTCCAATAATTTTATTTACATTTTTTAACTCATTTTTCGATACTAGTATTATTTTTAACAGCTATCATTGGGATTTAAAAGATAAAGTTATTTACATTTAAAAATGTGTTCTTTTTTATGTAGTTCTGTTTAAAGTCTAACTATTTGATTGTCCAAAATAACAATTTAGCAATATATATAAGAAATTAGAAAAGGGATTTTCATTGTGAAAGCGAATAATTAATCACTTATGGCTTATTTTTGGTAATGCAAAACTCTTTTTAATATTGTTTTGAACATTTGTAATTTTCTTTACGTTTAATAGGTTGGTCCTAGTATTTTAACAAAATTTAACATTTTTCTAAGAGTATTAAATATACATCTTCTAAACTGTTATCAAAACTAGATATTCTACTTATGCGATTATCATCACACTTCCACCACTGATCGTTATAATTAACTATAGATGTATAATGACCAGATCCAATGGTGTTTCCATGATGCCTAACAACACTTTTTACTCTGAATATTTGATCATCTAAAATAACACTTTCAGAAGCAAAATTGTAAAATTTAGCATTTATCTTATTCCCTTGAGGGCCAATTCTCTGAAGACATACTACCAAATATTTCTGGCAAGTAACCACTGAGCGTGTTTTCAAATTATTGTTACAGTGTGGGCATAATCTGTCAGAGTCTTTTAGCATTAACATTGAATTAAAATCAATTAAATTGCCACAGTTTTCAGGAAAATAAAGAAAGTGAGTGTATATTACTTGTTCATTTTCATTAATATTAATATTACAGTTTTGACAATTTAAAAGTTCATGAACATTAGCTTTTATAAAAATGCCAAAATCATCTGCATCTAATTTTCCCATCAAAGATTGACAAAACGATTGTGCGTCCATTTGTTGATTTACAGCAAAATTTTCACCATTTCGACCAGACACCAATTGTCGAACTTTTAATGTGGAATTAACTTTCGTGAGCATAATATCATTTAGAGTACTGTTTAGCGCTGTATTTCGCTTTGAAATAGAAACGCGAAATTCGGGTAAACATAAAAATGACTGTATGGTGCTATTTGCATAACATGATACCATATCGCTGTTTAATAAAGCAGGTGGCTTATTAAATAAGTTAAGATTGTTTTCATGATCTGAACTAATATCTATTACCATGTCATTATCTACGCTTTGGCAAGTAGACTCAAATAATGAACTTTGTGTTTGGATTTGCTTGGTATTAAATTTTAGTTCATTAAAACCTTTTGTGAATGGTTTATTGTTATCAACGTTCTGATTTAGCTGCTTCGGAATAAAACCTTTATCATAAATACTAACCACTAGAGATTTATGGTGACTGTAAACAGTATTATAAAAATTGTAACTTAAATTATTAAAATTACTAAAAAGCCAATCAATTTGAGTTTTTGATTTTGTAGTTGATTCGCCAATACTCAATTTGCAACTTAAACTTTTAGATATTAAATAATTTTTTAAACCATTTTCATTTTGATTAATAATATCTTGATTAAAATCACCAATGATTAGTATATCACTTTGTTGATCAATAATGTCTTCAAAACATAGTTTAGCTTGTACAATGCTCAATTTTGGAGGAATATAAACTGCTATGACATAAATTTCATTCAAGTAAAATGTGATTGCTTGAAAAACTATACCAGAAAAATCTTTGGTGTATTTTTTCACTGACTTTATTTTTGCTGATACATTTTTTTTCTTGAAACAAATTATGCCAAAGGGTTTACTTACAGGTCGATCGTTACTCAAGTTGGCAAACACTTCAAAATCATTTAATTTTATATTTTTTTTGTTTTTATATAACCAGGTTTCAACAAAAATTAGGAAATGTGCATCTTTAAAGATGGGATTATTTTTTATAAAATTGAGATTTTTTGGTAGACTTTGCACATTTTGGTAAGCAATAATGTATTTGACATTGGAATCATTAAGGTACTGAGTGTTATACTTGGATGTTAAAAGCTTGTTTTCTTGCATATTTACCAGTTCTTTATAAGCAGCATCCTTTTCGGTTGCCGGTTTAGGGGCCTTAAACTTACCAATTATGTAGAGGCCACTTAGCTTTGTAGCCCGACTGCATGCCACATAGGTACTGGTTCTCGTCATTCCATTACCAATGTGAACAGCTACTTGTTCATAGGTGGCACCTTGACTTTTGTGGATTGTAATTCCTTCACTGATTAAAAGAGGAAACTGAAGACGCTCAACGTGAACATTGCTGCCTTTTTGAATTTTAACAGCTCTTGCAGCTCTTTCTATGGGTGTCCAAGTGGGTGATAAATACATAGACTTCCTAAGGGACTCGTTTCTCTTTCGGCATTCCTTGCCTGACTTGGAATCAAAGAACTCCATCCACACTCTGTATGGAACTTTATTTTGGTCATAGTCTATTTGACGCAGGATACCTGTAGCACCATTGACTATCCCATCACTGGTATCTATATTCATTGAAATCATGTATTTAGCATCTACCTGCAATATTAAATTTAACATTAGGCCAAAACTCTCTGATTTTTTTAAACTTTTAGCATGTTCTAAAAATAAATGTTTTAATCGTTCTGAGCAACTTCCTTTGATTACGTCTCTGGCTTGACTTATTGCTCGCTCGGTCTGAAATGTAGAAAGTTTCATTTCATTGAATGCATCTACTTCTGCATTGGTGGCAAATAAATGCATGGTGTCTTCAGGAATTAGATCAATATTGTCAACTTCCCTGGACTTGATCAATTGCACATCTTCATCGGTCATTTTACCAAACGCCATATTGTTTAGGGCAACTGCAAAAGACTTGTCTTCTTTTTGCCTCATTATTTCTGTAAGCTCAAAATACCTAAAATGATCCCACAAATAAGTTCCACATAATTCTTTATACGGATTTGTTTTTACTGGGCAAAAAATATACATATCCCTTACTGGGGGTAATTGACGATTATCGCCGCATAAAATTATTGAAATATTTCCAAAGATGGCGTCAGATTTAAAGATTTGCTGCAATCTACTATTAATATGGTCAAACAATCTGGCACCAACCATGGAATATTCATCTATAATAATTAGTTTTAAGTCACATAAATTACAATAAATAGTATTTAAAGTGTCATGGTGTAACGGAATTAGTTGTTCACCATACTGACTGACGGGTAACGATAATGCCGCATGTAAGGTTATACCTCCGATATTAAATGCCGCTTTACCTGTAGGCGCACAAAGTAAAACTTTTAAACTTTCGGGATTATTACCTGGTATTGAATTGAAATGGCGTAATAACGACTGAGTTATTGCCGTAATCAGGTGACTTTTGCCTGTACCTGCTGGACCACTAAGTGTGCAGTAGAAAGCTTCCCCTTCAATTAGACTGTCTTGCACGACATTAAGGAACTGATACTGCTTGTGATTCAGTTTGCTTATGAGGGCTTCATACTCTGAATCGCTTATCTGATGAGGCGTTGGGAAAGCGATATGTTTTACTGGCGCTTCGTCGTCTTTCTTATCGATGATATGATTGAATGGATCATAAATGGGGTTGTCTAGTCCATAAGGCATAAACTCATCATCGATTTCTCCACCGAATCCACCATCGTCTAATTGATTTGATCGGTCTTCGGCAAGTTTCAGTGCTTCATCGATTACCTGTTCATCTAAGACATTGAACTTTTGTCGATTTGTAACAATTTCTTGGTATCGATCTTTGTATATGGTCTGTTGATCAATGTTCTCATTTTCAACTTCATCCACTTCATTTCTCCATGGGATGTATAACATTATTTGTTCCCTATAATAGTTGAGAGGGTCTTGCTGAAGTCCATAACTACGGTAGGCTAAAATTTTAGCATGACCCCTTTTAACTAAAACGCCACTTCCATCTTTTAAGGGTAAACCATTAGCTTTTGTTTCTGCTTGTTTCTTAAAGAAATCATAGTAGGCCGCAAACTCTGCCAAACATATGTTTTCCATCTCATTGGGCCTTTGCTCATAATGTTCTATAAGCCCATCACAATAAATATTGGGATCATCATTGTCCATGGCTTTAAGTTCTGTTAATGGTTTCAACATTTTTGTCCTTTCCTTGATTGGATTTGTATGGATGTATACATAGGAGGTACAGGTATCATGCATCGGTAGTTGTAACACGCTGTAGGCGGCTTCTTGGGCACTAACTTCGCTCGCATTTAAGAAAGCTGCTGCAAGAGATTTAAGTTTGCCCTTAACATCTAAATTACCTTTTTTAATTTCTTCCATAGTCTTTATTAAAATATCAGAAACACCTCTTTGAGACTTATTGATATAGTTGACTATGTAGGTGCAACAACCATATGGCTCAAAAACTAATTGAATGTCCATATTACTCTTCATCATGGAGAACATCTCTGCATTGAAATTATTAATGAATCCATCTTTTGGCTGCCTTTCTAAAAATAAAGTGGTTTTAAATATGTTGTGCTGTATAACATTAAGATACTCATCCTTAGACATACCAAGGTCAGCCAAAAAGTTTTCGAATGACAAATCTGGTTTATCTTTAAGCCTACGCATTATCATCAAAAACTTTTCAGACATGGCCTTACGTAAATCCGCTTCCTTGGTTTTGTCAATTTTTATTGGCGTTAGAATTACCGATTTATCCATTGGAAGGTATGGGATACTATATCTGCAAACTTTGTGTCCCCGCACTTCTTTTTGACACGATTTAGAATGATGATGCGTATTAAACTGAATTATATCACGGACACTTTCTAAATCACTATTACAGGTAATATACCTGTTCGCGAATTCGGCACACTCTTTAAAACTTTCTGGTGTTTCTTGGAATTTTGGAGCATTGGATAACCACAATAACCCGTGAACATGAGGAGACCCACGATGTTGAAATTCTATGCGGTAATAATGATGCTCTATGGGATTTTGTTTAAAGGGTCCATTTTGACTCTTCATATGCTTAAATAGCAGTTTGAACCGATAATCAAAGTATCTGGCACAAGTTATCGGATCTGTTCTAATTAAGCGAGTTTTTTCTAAGTAGGGCATACTCGCGGCCTCCTCTAAAGTAACATCTTTTTGATCAACAACTTGTGCTAATACCTTGATTAATTCGGGCCATGCTGTTTCGGCTGCTGAAACTGTAAAGAACAGTGTAGGGATTCCAAATTGACGAATCATGCACAGTAATTTTGTCTTTTCGTGTTTCCAATAAGCAGGTGAACCTGCAATTCTACTAAGAAAATGGAATCCCATGTCACTTCGAATCAGCTGGTCTAGAAAATTTGCTTGCCTTACTTGTCCAGCTGTATATTTTCCATCCTCATTCCTCTTTTTTCTGAGACATGTTGCAATTGCACTGGATAATTGGATTAGTTGACGTTTTTTAAAGGTATACAACAGATAGTCTGTCCTTGCAAATCGCCTGTCTTTGTGCTGGAGTAGTATTTTCGTCTGGTCAGAATAGGAGAATTTTGTAAGAAATTGCTTAGCATGTCCACAGAAAAGTGTAGGAAATGAGAGTTCATCGCTAAACTGGTCCAGCATCAAATGTATTGGCGTTTTACCTTCTCCTGGGGCAAAACAGATATTTTCTAAGTTACATTTGTCAAGCAAAGTTTCTTGGCCTCCAGGATTTAAGGGCTCTTCTTCTTCATCTAAGAATTCATCTAAATTGTATATGTTATTTTGTTCAATTGAAGATTCTGCTTGAATATTTTTATCGTCATTCTTAGATTCTAGGGGCACTTCCATTGTTTCGAAAAACGCATTATCGAACAATTCTTCAAAGTTTTCACTACACACTGTTTTAGAATTCACGTCCACCACTTTTGAGCCTTCATTTAAGATCTGTGTAGAGGATTCTACTTGAGATCGTATATAGTCATTAATATTTTTTTCCCAATCATCTGATTGCTTTATACCTTCTTGTATGTAAAGAGGTTGTTGACACAAAAATCTTGCTGCTTTTAAAACAACTGCGGGCCGTATGGTTTCCAGGAGATAATCATTTTTATAGTTCATTTTTCTCTTGAGCTTAACCTGAATAGTTTGTGTCTCCTCTACATTTCTAGGCAATAATTTGGTCGAAGTATCTATATTTATAGGGACATTGACTATTTGGCCAGTTATGTAACACTGTCGTGCATATCCTACCTGCCGGATTTGCATGAAAGGTAACCTGGCCGACACCATCCTTTCTTCAAGGATAGTCAGATCTTTTAGCTCAACTGGTATAGGGTGAACAATATTATGATTGCCGGACCAGAACTTTGGCAATTGTCCTTTATAAATATTTGATGAGCAAGACTTGCAGAAGAAAACCCCATCATTGCAAATTTGTGTAGTGAATTGGTTTCCAAATTTGTTTTTTAGCAATTGTAGATTTATTTTTGTACATGAAGTGGGAAACCATAATCGCAAACAACAACTGCATACAATGGTGGGGCCTTCTCTTAAAGCTAGTTCAAACTTTGTTGGGCTGAAGGTTCTAGTATGTTCCGCCTCCTTTTCATTATTCTCAATTTCATCTGTATGGGATAGCTTTTTAAAAGAATCAATAACTTTTTGTTTTTTCTGAGTTACAGTTTTTGATGACAATGCATCATTGTCATCAATAACCGTTAATGATTTTCGCTTATTAGACTCAATTACAGTTTTATTAAAATTTACCTTTCTTGTACTATCCTCTGGAATCTTATCTTTGGGCAACTTTTGTTGCAAATGTACTTCCTTACCTAAGGTTTCTAAATTTTTGTCATTGGTGCCACTCTCTTTTTTTGCCAGTTTCTTGGATAAATATTTTTCTTTTTTCTGGAGGCTCGTTGTCCTAGCAGACTTTTTACTCATTTTTGGCATCTAAAAAATCAACTTCCCTTACAATACAATACAAATAAATATATTACTGTTTATATATATACATATGTTTCTTTGCAACTTAAAAACAATATATTTGTAACATCATAGTTTTAATTTTGCACCTAGACGACACATACATGCTCTAATATTGTAAAAATAAATAACGTACAAGGTTACCTAGACAGAAACTAAGCAATCAATAATTACAAAAACAGAACTTATATTGTATTATATGTACCTACACAGATACATATCACATTTTCAAATAAAAATATCCCACATTTTTTACTAAAATTTTTAATTTGGTTTATGCTTCTAACTATTACAGGTACAATATTTACAACTTTGGAGCCAAATAAATGAAAGATTTTAAATTTAATATTTTATGACTAACTGGTAATACTAAGTATCTATTTACATTTTGCAGTGTTTGATAAAGATGATCTATTTCTTTTTTCTCTTTTTTATGAATAAATATGCAAGTTGATAAAGTAAATTATTTTTGAACATTGAAAATTTGTTCATTATATAACAGATTGGTTGTATAAAATGTACTTTTTTTATTTATTACTTTTAGAATGCAGTTTTAGACAATTTGTAGGGGTCTTAATGTAGTTTATAGGTTCCTCGCCATACCACTATTCCATAACCCAATATAGATTCTACCAAGGATTTATAAATTAAAATTGACAAGTTAGCATTTAAGATCTTCCTTAAAATATAAAACTTATATACTAATTTCCTAACTTTAGATGCTACATTATTTATGTGATGTGTCCATTTAAGATTTTGATCTATAATAACACCAAGATATTTTGTTTGATCACAAGATTTTATTACATCACTATCACTCAATCATAATCAAAAGGTGGTCTACTTATCATCTTTGAGGAAAAAGCTACATACTGTGTTTTTTGAAGGTTCAGCGACAATTTAAAATGGACTAACTAATGTTTGACTTTATTAAATCCTTATTTAACCCTTTCTTTTTGTTCTAGTTTTGTCCCTACATTTATAAAATAATTATTGCAGAAGTTTATCATTTATGTCTTACTTTTAAATTCTGTATCATCATCTTTCGTAATTTTAATTTGCTTATTACTCTTTATTTTTCATGCGGTTTATTGTTTCATATATTTTTTCATATTGTTGCCGTTTTCTGTAATTTCTTTTTTGTACTAATTATATTTAACTTTCTTAATTAATGTGTTGCGGCTATTTCGGTAGGCTTTATATTCTGGCTCAAGTAAGGGATTTGGATTTTTTAATAATCTCTTCTTTAGATTATCTCTGTGCTTTATTGAGGTAATTAATCCATTTGTAATCCATGGCTGGGCTTTTTTGTTGTTTTTTTTTCATTTTTGACAACCACCTTAGAATGTTCTATGGAATTCAGTAAATGGGATACAAAAGCCTCTGTTGCCTGTTTAGGATTAGATTGAAAGACTTGAGCCCAGCTGTCATCAGAGGAAAGTTTCTGTTTTAAAATATCATAATCAATTTTATATTGGATTTTTGTTGCTGGTTCTTTTTGTTCTGGGTTTTTGCAAGAATTGCGTTTAGTTACAATCATGATTGGGTAATGGTCAATAATATAGGTGTCTAAAATAAATGACTCAAAAAAGAGCTGTTGTATTCTACTTTTAATAAAAATATGGTCAATGCATGTTCCTGTATCATATCGTGTGGCATTATTAATATAGAATGTATAGCCAAACCTTGCTAAAAAGCAAAGGTATTCATGCACAGTTGCTTAATTTACTGCTTTAAGATTTATATTAATATCTCCTGTAAGAATTTCAATCATATTGCTTGACCTGCAAATATTCAGATAAATCCCCAACAAAAAACTAATCATTTACCTTTGGTGATTTTTAAATTGCAGATATACCAAAAGAGTATTCACAAAACTCAAATGTGATTCTAATTAACATTACCTTTGATTTTTTCAATTTATTATGAGTAACTTCTGGATTTAATGTGGATCTGATCAGAATCCCATCATATTCATTAAAGACTCCCTGATTATAGTAGGTGTCATACCCTGCAATTTTGTACAAGTCCCAAGAATTTAACTTAAAGTATTCAGGCAATATGAATATATCACAGTATGTTAGCTTACCCCATTGAAACAGTAATAACAACTTATCAAAATTTTCCTTGGCACTTCTTATATTTAACTGAACAACATTTATTAACCTAGGTGATTTATTTACTAATTTATGCAATGGCTCCAACTCCACTAGCCGTCCCACTCTACCTTCAGTCAGATTGTCAAGTTCATTTACTATTACTTCTTGATCTGTTTGTACCATTAAGGTCCATAATCAATTTTATTTCTTAAATGTTTTAAATGATATTGGCATGTGGGACAATTAGTGTTATTGGCTGCATGATGTGATATCATATTTAGTTGCAACATTTTTGTTTGCTTCAACACAGTTTTAAAATTTCTTAAAATTGCTGGAACAATTTGTAGCTTTGTATTCTTGTTTTCTTGTGAAAGAACCCTTGACACTTAAAACACCTTAGTTATATTTTGACAATTTATCCAGAAAATTTAACAAAATATTCATTGAAAAGTTGTCAATACATAATACAGAACAAACTATATCACTTTTATCAAAAATGGTTGTATGCATATGTTCTATAAGAATTTCAAAATGTTCTTATTTTAGATTTTATAGCTTATTTAGAATTGTTGTAGTATGACTTATAATATAGGAATTACAATATTTGTAGATAGAAGTTTAAATGTTATATAAAAATAAAAGCAGTACTCTTATTTATACATTGGCTAAAATTAGGCTCTAAATAAATAAAAAACAATGTTAATTAGCAGTAATGTTAAATGGAAATATGTTAAATTGCTGCATTATAATTTAACTATTATAATCCAATGAATAAAGTGGTAGTGGTAAACTGGATAAATGAAATAAAGTATCTGGGCTTTATAACTAATAATGAATAATTAAGAATGATCTTTAAATAAGATGCAAAAAGATTGTAAATATTTTTTTGTCAAGAATTATTAAATATCTAAAATCTTAAATCTGTGTGTATCTGTAAATATTCTTAAATATCTGTCAGTATCTAGATGTAGATAATACTAAAGTGAAGCCAATACACTCTCAATATACACTCTTTTAAATAGAAATTGTACTTTTCAGTCATAAATTTTATTTTTAGGCTGAAAAAGGGACTAGTGCCCACACAATTTAACCAATATATAATGCCAAGAGCCGGAATTTATTTGTAGGCTACTTAAAGTTCAATTAATTTTCACCTTGTAAGAATAAATAAAACATTAATAATAATCTCATAATTTAATTTTTTTTTAGTTATAAATGATTTTAGTTATTAAGGTGCTACGTTTTTAATTTCTTGTGTTCATCTTCATGATATTATAATTTACTACTTAATATTGCCTAATAACAATATTTTTTTAACAATAAAATAAATAAAAATATCATTAGGACTGTTTTTATTTTAAAAATTTAAATAGTTGTAATATATATTTATTCAAAAATAAAAAAAAAAAATATTAATATTTAGGCATATGATTAATAAAGGCACTTTTTAAAGTCAATATGTCTAATGTCAATATTTCCATAGGAATAACTAGAAAATTAAATCCCATTAAGATCATAGTAGACATAAATTGGCATCATTGTCATAAAAAATACTTGGAAAAAACACAAAAATATAAATACTCCAAAAAATCTAATTGGAATAGACTCAAAATAAATAATATGAGAATAAAATGCATTAGCTAAAAAATTATTTTAATTAAATGTAAGCAGATAGTTAATTTTTGCTTTAGAAAAAACTTTCTAGAAAGTTTTTATGAAGAATTATATGGTTACTTTAAAAAATACCATTTAACTAAAAGGATATTTATATATGTATATATTCTGCTTGACTTGTTTCATACAATAACAGTTATTTTCTTTCCTCTTTATGTATTTAAAAATAAATTTACACATCTGAGTGGTATCCATTTTATAAAATACTTTTACTTTAGATCTCTTAAGACACCCTAAGTAAAAATCATATCTAAAACATACACATCTTTTTCATATGTAATTACATATTTATACGATGAATACATTTTAAAACTGAGAAATATTATAATATTGATAATACATAAATTTAAATAAAACTTACCTTTGATTTTGTAAAATGGAACTATGGAAGACAAATATGTACTATATGGTGCAATGAGTCAAATTTTTCCAAAAACTGCTTGCTTGCTTGCTTGTTTTGTCAATATATGAGTCCAATAATTATTGCTTGAGATCCTAGAAACAATAGAAAATTAATTTATAGCTAAAAATTGTTGATATTGCTCAAAATTAGCACAAAAGAAACATTAAGAAATTCCAAAGGCAATTTTATAACTCATGTCCAGATTTACAATATAAATAGATTTTAAGATTACTGTATTCATAATATGCTTAAATTAACATAAAAACTTACCTTTGATTGAAATTGTAAAATTGAACTATGAAAAACCAAATAATACAATAGAATTCAATGATTCAAATTTGTCCAAAATGTTTGCTTCCTTGCTTGGTTTATCACTGTTACAGAGCAAAATGCAGATCTAATAAGCCTAATAATTATTATTGCTAACCTAAAAACTATAATAAATTGATAATTAACACTCAAATAAATTAATAACTAAAAACTGTTTATAACACACGAATATTCCTCAAAATTAGCATAAAAGAAACGTTCAGAAATTTCCGCGGAAACTTCACTCTTTGATGCAAAAACGGAATATAAAATGGAGGTTTATTTAACCTGGATACGCCGGTTGCCGACCGATGCTCTTTTGTTTTTGTTAAATATAAATCACAGCTAACTTTGTACGTGAAGTTTTAAGGCGCTTCCCGATGTAATGCGATGATTCGCAACGGCGACATTTAACCATCGTCGCCACTGACGATATTTTTGTTTTGGAAGTTTATCCAGTTTGAATTATTTTATTGTGATGATCATAAGATTTGATGATTAAGTTTTTGGATCCATAATTATTTAAAATTAATAACTGCGAATTAAGTAAATAAATATAATATTTAAATAAAGGATTTATTTATTTGAAAGGAATATTTTTATCAATTTTTAAATATTATATAAAAATTAATCATAAATGATAAAAAAGCCAAGAAAAAAAACTTTATTTTATTTTTTTCTAAAATCTATCTAAATCTATAATTTTTTAAATAAAGAACTTAAAGTAAAAGTTTTTAAATCGTTTTAGGGAAAATGGATTTAGGACTATACAGGCTAATATTAAATGCCACAAATCAATGCGATCAGCCGAATCTCCGCATCGATACTCTAAAGTCACCCAGCAGATTAGCGCTTAGGGTCAAGCGCTAACGTCGGCTGAACGTATCCATTGATTAAATAACATGGAGCACGGACTATAATTTAATCGCTGGCAACCGACATATGCCGCGTTCTCGATTTTGGTCGCTGGAACTCGATCGGACGCTAGCATGCATACCTATATGTATTTTATCAGTTTTATATAAATATATATATTTATCTTATAGTGTGGAAATATGTATAAAAAAAAGAATGACTTATAAAATAAGACTGATAAAAATCGCATAACTTCATTCAAGTTTATATATTTTGCTTGTGTGGCCTTTTGTGTATCTAGAATGATTACAAAATATGATTTGTTTTCATCCTGGTCAACAATTCAACAGCTATGGGACCCATTAGTTGTAAACCAGGCAGAATTGCATGTTTTAACTGCTGATTAGTTTACTACCAGACCAGGAATAAATAAGCTAAATGAAGCATGTTAGGATTCCACAGAGATAATGAAATGTGTTTGATGGGGCTAAGACCATGTACTTAAGGACATCCATCAAGAGATCATTGAGATTCTACCATATTGATGAAATTGAAAAACCAGGAAGAACTGCCTGTCTTTACTACATTTGGTTAGACTACACAGCCAGAAATAAATAAGCTACATGAAGTATTTTAGGATTCCCCAGAGATCATGAAATCTGTTTGATGGGGAAGGTACAGTCATAGGAGGAAAGATATAAAAATTAGAAGTAAACAGGAATCTAACAACTGAACTGTGACACAAACTGTAGACAATCAACTTTTTTGTTGTGGAACGGAGCAATATTTCAATGAAGTTTCACTTAATACTGGATTTTTTCACCAGAAGTTGGATGCATTTATAATTTATATACTTATGTTATTTGAATGAAATATACATATGTAATTATATATACTTTATTTGTTTCGAATCTTGAATAGGCAAAAAGGCACGAGAATTTTTCAACTGGACCTAAAAACCCTATCATTGAGTAGAAAATAAAACTTATTTCATGTTTATATTCTATAACCTGTTTATTGTTTTATCAACTTTTGTCATACCGTTATTAACTTTTAATAATTAAAGAGAAAAATGATCTATAATAAAGGTTGAGTTTTATTCAAGATTCCATTCCTTAAGCCATAAACCATATTTGCTCTATATTTCTCTACAGTCATTAGCATACAGTTATCCATTTTATACAAATGTTTAATTTTCATCAAAATGTTTATAATAAATAGTTTACATTTTAAAACACAATTAAAATTTACATTTTTTAGGCAAACAATCTTTACTCTCAAATAAAGCAGATATTGGGACAGTTTTCTAAGAGCTACTGTTTATATGTGGCGATCAGTTTAAATTTTTACATACACTTAATCTGAAATATTTCATAGACAGTATTTATACCTGAATATTCTTACATAATTAACTTAAGAACTGCTTTATTCTTTTGCTTAATTATAATACATCTTGTTAAATCAATGTTTTTAATTTATTTAAAAAGTGTTTTAAGATATGTACTTAGGTCAATAATAAGTTACAATGTCTTGCAGAACAGCAAACATATCTTGTCAAATTGGTATACACTAGCTGAAAGGGAGGACAACAAAAATCCAAGGACTAACCCTTGGAGCACACTTACAATTATCATATAGTTTCTCATAGTGCTCTCGGTCAAATAAATATGTTAAATCATTTATAATATTTTTGTTACATTAGCTATTCTACAATTTTATTTTCCTGTAGAAAAAGAACATGAATACTTACCCAATTCTCTTAAATATTCCTAGTTTATGTGTTTCGATGAGATCACTCATCATTATCAGACTCTAACACCACATAGCTGTAATGTTTACATGAAAACCCAGTAAGTTTATAGGTGTTTCTGCCTTTCTAACCCAACCCAACCCGCTATATTATATCAATCTTTTAGGTAGGAAAAATAAACACAATTAAATAATTAAGTAAAATCATCTTTATTTCATGAACATATGTTACACTTACATATCACTTTATGTGATAGAAAAGAGAGATTTAACAAAAATATCTGTTCTTACACCTAATTTAAACATAAACATAATTTGTTAATGCCATATACACAAAGGTGCTCACATATGTCGCAGAGAAAATCTTTACACTTCTTAATATTATTATTAATCAAAGGATTTAAAGCCTAAAACTTTTAGATTATAATTACATATATGAGAAATCATCATTTAGAAATTCTTGTATTGAGAAAAAACATTTTTTCAATAGATTGTTTTATAGTAAATTTATATTGCAGTAAAAAACTTGGTAGGTAACAGTTTAATGGTAGCAGGGAGAGCATTATAGAGTTTGGAAGCAAAGAAGGAAACCCAACACTTAACCTTGTGTATCCTATAAAAATTTGTATATATATGTTCTCTATTTCTCGTAAAATGAAAATTGTACAATTTTGTGTGTGGAGTTATCACTAATATGATGTTTAATATGTACTAAACTATATGATATATAAATACTTCTCTGTAAGGAAACTATCTTTGGTATCTAAATAATATAGAATATAGAACAACAACAATAAGATAAAAAAAAGTCTCTCCAGTTTTGGACTGGCTTTTTCTGCTTCTTTTCACCACCATCTTCCACCTTATCATCAACTCAACACTTGAAACATCTAGCTGCCAGAATCTGCATTCCTCCCCTTCGATAGTGCCACAACTGGATGCTATCTACTGCTTCGATTATCCTCTTAGATGTTTTAAAGCCTGGCATCTCGCTGACCTGAGCATTTAGACTAAGTGGCCTGCTGCCAGTCATGAGCAAAACCATTAAGATACCCTTGCATGGACGTTAATTGTTAGACCATACAGATATCTATTTGTTATTCCTATTTGACTAGGGACACATAACTGTAGTTGAATTTCCTTACTCTTTTAAGGTTACACACCTCTTGGGTGAAAACTGATTATATGCTTATATGCAAGGTGTAATATAACATTTACAGCGTTTAGTTAAGCGGAAATTTGCCAATCTTTCACATTTTGGGCCTTATTCTAACTAATAAGTTCAATATTTTCTCCTTTTTGGTCTTGTTATTTATTTACATAATACATGTAGAGGTTAGGTTGTCATTGAAGCTCATATTACATTAAGGCCTACCTTTAACGCTTGCGTTTTCTTCACAATTCAAATAATAACAATGATGCACAGTCCACAGTTAGATTTTGTGTTAAAATAAATAAATAGTAATTAAACTTCCACTCCCGCACCCAAAATGCCATGTATGAGTCCTTCCGTCGCATGAAAACACGGTAAATTCTAAAACTTTACAACTTTGTCGAATGATCACAGCTAAAGGAAGGCGACTTGGTAAAAGATATGCACATAATCGGATTCTCCAGAGTCTCTAGAATTATTCCATACCGATTTCGGGAAATTCTGAGCTAATTTAAGTATTTTATCAACGAAAATAAGAAGCAAGACCGAGCCGATTCATTCACGTTGACGTCATGTCACTGATGGCATCAAAACTGCGGTAAAAGTCGGCATTAAAATCGCCCGTAGACGTCAAAATCGACCATTTTCAGACGATGTTTTAGGGTATAAAAAAAGGTTTTTCCCTTATGATTTGTACATGGAAAAATAGTATAAAGCCTTAGGAACAGTTTAACATCAATTCTGGACCGATTCCAGATGGTTTTAGTAATTAAATTTTGATTATAAAAAGGGTCTTATTTTAAGCGGACACGGGCGAACAGCGCAGGTTTTATTGCCTGGGTGACGTGCTTGTTGGGTGCTAGACCACCCGAATTATTGTACCTTGAGAGCCGGTACCGGGGGGGTACCAATATTCAGCTGACCGATTTTTTGGACTTTTTATGGAAAATTGTATTTTCTTGAAAAATGGTGATATTTGAAACAAAACGGTATTTAGTGGATTATAGCCAGATAAATTCGGCGTGTCTGAAGGCAAAAATGGTCTTCGTACGTTACATAGGTATGCCAGTATTAAGCGTCAAAGTTAAAAAAACGTGTAGAGCAAAAACTACTCTACGTAGACGACTGTAGAGTATATCAGAAAAAAGCCCTTAAAAAGTATTATAAATGTTGAAAGTTTGAAATTTCCAAGTGACACCCTTAAAAAGTTATTAAATAAAATGTAATTTTTTTTTGTCAATTTTTTGGACCTTCATGGGAAAATTTTTTTATTGCTCGCCCTGTATGGTTCACAAAAATTTCGGTTATACGGCATTTGAAAGGCAAAAGATGAAGCTTTTTTTTGGTATTTTTTTTTTTTTTTAATAAGTTTCGTTTGGCGGCAAATTCAAAAAAACTGAAAATGCCAGAACTCGTTAAAAAAATTTTTTTGAAAAAAAAGCTCTAAATATGTTATTTCTCTTATAAAACTAAGTCTTTTTGCCGAAAAACTTTTTTCATAAAAATTTTCTTTTAGCCTCTGGACCATTTTGAATTTTTTTTTTACTCAACTTTGATCGCTTATAATAAATCACCCTGTATACGGATCTGGCTCAAAAAGTATACAGCAATGAATCACCAAAGACCGCTTACGTCCTGAAAATTTCAGGTCGATTAAAGGCTTTAAACTTGAGATCTCGTGAGAAACTCGATTTTTACCCATTTTTTTACGAATTTTTGACTTCAACTCGGTACCGCTCTCTTTGTGGGTACCGAAAAAAAAAATTGTTTACGGATCCATCATTCCCAATGTATTGAGAGGCCACATGCCAAATTTCATCGTTTCACTAGCCATACAGCCAAAGATATGAATTTTTATTTCCCAAAAAACACGCTTTTTCGGACCCGACCTCGCGTGCATAATATAGTCGCTGACGCTCCTATATAACAAGTATAGTCGCTTCGCTCCTATACTTTTGGTCCGTGGGGACCAGTTTAGAACCTTAAGGTCTTGTCTGTGAAGAGTCATAAAGGAATTCTTAAAAAAAACACAAATTATCCGGTGTACTTAAGTCTGGTCAGTCGGGGGTCCAACGTTTATATGCCAAGGAAAGAAAGGACCAGTTGTTGGGGTATCATGCTTCAAAGAACCATAATGTGTTATATAGTCGCGTTGTATGTCAATATAATGTGTTATATGTCAAATATCAGTCAACGTATATTAATTGCATCCTAAATAAACTCCAAATACCAAATTTTAACCCAATCAAAGCAATAGCAAAAGAGTTACGGTGTCACGTGACTTGGCCCTTAAATGTCAAATATTGGTCAAAATTTATTCATTTCATCCTAAATAAGCTCGAAATACCAAATTTTATACCAATCGGATCAATAGCAAAAAAGTCGACACCGTTTGTCGATTTAAGAAAAATCCATTTGAATATTTATTGTTATGTACAGAAAAAAGTTTCATTGGAATCCTTTGGGAGTATTAACAGTCATAGCCGTTTATATTTTTGTACATCTTACAGTTCAATAATTTTTTACCAAAAAGCTTGTAGAGATTTGCAACTATCTAAACTCGGTTTAGATATTTATTATCTATTATAGAAAAAAGTTTTATCCAAATCCTTTGGGAATTTTGGGAGTTAGAGCCTTTTCATTTGTTTAAAATTTGACTTTTTAATTAATTTCACAATGAAACCTTAGTTGGTAGATGTTTAAGACCACCATAAGTCGATTTAGGTATTCATAGTTAATATCTGGACAAAAAATTATTTCCTTGGGGATTTTAGGAGATACGGACCTTACATCGATTAAATAACAGCGGGCGTGGACTATAAAAATGGGTAGCTGACAACCAACATGACAACCAACATATGCTACGTTCTCGATTTTGGCTTCATACACATACACACCTATATGTATTTTATCAGTTTTTGTTTTTATAAATATATAGATTCAGCTTATAGTGTGGAAATATGTATGAAAAACAGAATGACTTTGCTAAATAAAACTGATAAAAATTTCATAACTTTATTCAAGTTTACATATATCTTGCCTGTGTGAACTTTTGTGTACCTAGAATGATTACACAGTATGATTTGTTTTCATCCTGGTCAACAATTCAAGGGCTGTGGGACCCATTAGTTGTAAACCAGGGGGAATTGCATGTTTTAACTGCTGATTAGTATACCACACAACCAGGAATAAATAAGCTAATTGAAGTATGTTGGGATTCCGCAGAGTTCATGAAATGTGTTGGATGGGGCTCAGACCATGTACTTAAGGACATCCATCAAGAAATCATTGAGATTCTACCATATTGATGAAATTGGGAAACCAGGAAGAACTGCCTGTCTTTACTGTTGATTAGACTACACGGCCATAAATAAATAAATTACATAAAGTATGTTAGGATTCCCCAGAGATCATGAAATGTGTTTGATGGAGTAGGTGCAGTCATATGAGGAAGGAAATAAAAATTAGAAGTAAACAGGAATATAACAACTGAACTGTGACACAAACTGTAGACAATCAACTTTTTTGTTGTGGAACGGAGCAACATTTCAATGAAGTTTCACTTAATACTGGATTTTTTCACTAGAAGTTGGATGCATTTATAATTTATATACTTAATGTTATTTGAATGAAATATACATATGTAATTATATATACTTTATTTGTTTCAAATCTTGAATAGGCAAAAAGGCACGAGAATTTTTCAACTGGACCTAAAAACCCTATTGTTGGGTAGAAAATAAAACTTATTTCATGTTTATATTCCATAACCTGTTTATTGTTTTATCAACTTTTGTCATACAGTTATTTACTTTTAATAATTAAAGAGAAAAATTATCTATAATAAAGGTTGAGTTTTATTCAAGATTCCATTCCTTAAGGCATAAACCAAATTTGCTCTATATTACTTGGCAGTCATTAGCATACAGTTATTATCCATTTTATACATATCTTTAATTTTCATCAAAATGTCTATAATAAATAGTTTACATTTCAAAACATACAATTAAAATTTACACTTTTTAGGCAAACAATCTTTACTCTCATATAAAGCAGATATTATTGAGACAGTTTTCTAAGAGCTACTGTTTATAAGTGGCGATCAGTTTAAATTTGTACACTTAATCCAAAATATTTCATAGACAGTATTTATAATACATCTTTTATAATTAAGCAAAAGAATAAGGCAGTTCTTAAGTGTGTAAGAATATTCAGGTATAAATACTGTCTATGAAATATTTTGCATTAAGTGTACAAATTTAAACTGATCGCCACTTATAAACAGTAGCTCTTAGAAAACTGTCTCAATAATATCTGTTAAATCAATGTTTTTAATTTATTTAGAAAGTCTTTTAAGATATATACTTAGGTCATTAAAAAGTTACAATGTCTTGAAGAACAGCAAACATATCTGGTTGTCAAATTGGTATGCTAGCTGAAAAAGAGGACAACAAAAATCCAAGGACTAACCCTTGAAGCACACTTACAATTATCTTTTAGTTTCTCATAATGCTCTCGGTCAAATAAATATGTTAAATCATTTATAATATTTTTGTTACATTAGCTATTTTACAATTTATACTTACCCTTAGAATACTTACCCAATTCTCTTAAATATTCCAAGTTTATGTGTTTCGATGAGTTCACTCATCATTATCAGACTCTAACCCCACATAGCTGTAATGTTTACATGAAAACCTAGTAAGTTTATAGGTTTTTCTGCCCTTCTAACCCAACCCAACCCGCTATATTATTTCAATCTTTAAGGTAGGAAAAATAAATGGTGAACACAGTTAAATAATTAAGTAAAATCATCTTTATTTCATGAACTTATGTAAGTACATATCACTTTATGTGATAGAAAAGAGACATTTTACAAAAACAGCTGTTCTTACACCTAATTTAAACATAAACATAATTTGTTAATGCCATATACACAAAGGTGCTCACATATGTCGCAAAGAAAATCTTTACACTTCTTAATATTATTATTAATCAAAGGATTTAAAGCCTAAAAGTTTTATATTATAATTACATATATGAGAAATCATCATTTAGAAATTCTTGTATTAAGAAAAAACATTTTTTCAATAGATATTGTTTTATAGTAAATTTATATTGCAGTAAAAAACTTGATAGGTAACAGTTTAATGGTAGCAGGGAGAGCATTATAGAGTTTGGGAGCAAAGAAGGAAACCCAACACTTAACCTTGTGTATTCTATAAAAATTTGTATATATATGTTCTCTATTTCTCGTAAAATGAAAATTGTACAATTTTGTGTGTGGAGTAATCACTAATATGATGTTTAATATGTACTAAACTATATGATATATAAATACTTCTCTGTAAGGAAACTATCTTTGGTATCTTAATAATATAGAATATAGAACAACAACAATAAGATAAAAAAAAGTCTCTCCATTTTTGGACTGGCTTTTTCTGCTTCTTTTCACCACCATCTTCCACCTTATCATCAACTCAACACTTGAAACATCTAGCTGCCAGAATCTGCATTCCTCCCCTTCGATAGTGCCACAACTGGATGCTATCTACTGCTTCGATTATCCTCTTAGATGTTTTAAAGCCTGGCATCTCTCTGACCTGAGCATTCAGACTAAGTGGCCTGCTGCCAGTCATGAGCAAAACCATTAAGATACCCTTGCATGGATGCTAATTGTTAGATATCTATTTGTTATTCATATTTTACTAGGGACACATAACTGTAGTTGAATTTCCTTACTCTTTTAAGGTTACACACCTCTTGGGTGAAAACTGATTATATGCTTATATGCAAGGTGTAATATAACATTTACAGCGTTTAGTTAAGCGGAAATTTGCCAATCTTTCACATTTTGGGCCTTATTCTAACTAATAAGTTCAATATTTTCTCCTTTTTGGTCTTGTTATTTATTTACATAATACATGTAGAGGTTAGGTTGTTATTGAAGCTCCTCATATTACATTAAGGCCTACCTTTACCGCTTGCGTTTTCTTCACAATTCAAATAATAACAATGATCCACAGTCCAGAGTTAGATTTTGTGTTAAAATAAATAAATAGTAATTAAACTTTCACTCCCGCACCCAAAATGCCATGTATGAGTCCTTCCGTCGCATGAAAACACGGTAAATTCTAAAACTTTCCAACTTTGTCGAATGATCACAGGTAAAGGAAGGCGACTTGGTAAAAGATATGCACATAATCGGATTCTCCAGAGTCTCTAGAATTATTCCATACCGATTTCGGGAAATTCTGAGCTAAATTAAGTATTTTATCAGCGAAAATAAGAAGCAAGACCGAGACGATTCATTCACGTTGACGTCATGTCACTGATGTCATCAAAACTGCGGTAAAAGTCTGCATTAAAATCGCCCGTAAACGTCAAAATCGACCATTTTCAGACGATGTTTTAGGGTATAAAAAAAGGTTTTTACCTTATGATTTGTACATGGAAAAATAGTATAAAGCCTTAGGAACAGTTTAACATTAATTCTGGACCGATTCCAGATGGTTTTAGTAATTAAATTTTGATTATAAAAAGGGTCTTATTTTAAGCGGACACGGGCGAACAGCGCAGGTTTCATTGCCTGGGTGACGTGCTTGTTGGGTGCTAGACCACCCGAATTATTATACCTTGAGAGCGGGTACCGGGGGGGTACCAATATTCAGCTGACCGATTTTTTGGACTTTTTATGGAAAATTGCATTTTCTTGAAAAATGGTGATATTTGAAACAAAACGGTATTTAGTGGATTATAGCCAGATAAATTCCGCGTGTCTGAAGGCAAAAATGGTCTTCGTACGTTACATAGGTATGCCAGTATTAAGCGTCAAAGTTAAAAAAACGTGTAGAGCAAAAACTACTCTACGTAGATGACTGTAGATTACATCAGAAAAAAGCCCTTAAAAAGTATTATAAATGTTGAAAGTTTGAAATTTCCAAGTGCCACCCTTAAAAAGTTATTAAATAAAATGTAATTTTTTTTTGTCAATTTTTTGGACCCTCATGGGAAAATTTTTTTATTGCTCGCCCTGTATGGTTTACAAAAATTTCGGTTATATGGCATTTGAAAGACAAAAGATGAAGCTTTCTTTTGGTATTTTTTTTTTTTTTTTAATAAGTTTCGTTTGGCGGCAAATTCAAAAAAACTGAAAATGCCAGAACTCGTTAAAAAAATTTTTTTGAAAAAAAAGCTCTAAATATGTTATTTCTCTCATAAAACTAAGTCTTTTCGCCGAAAAACTTTTTTTATAAAAATTATCTTTTAGCCTCTGGAACATTTTGAATTTTTTTTTTACTGAACTTTGATCGCTTATAATAAATCACCCTGTATACGGATATTGCCCAAAAAGTATACAGCTCTTAAGCTCCCACCGACCCTTATGTCCTAAAAATTTCAAGTCATTTAAGGGCTTTAAAATTGAGTTCTAGCGAGAGAAAGGAATTTGACCGGCTTTTTTACCATTTTTTGACTTCAACTCGCAACCGCTTCCTTCGCGGGTGTCGGAAAAAAAAATTGTTTACATATCCATTATTCCCAATGTATTAAGAGGCCACATGCCAAATTTCATCGTTTCACTAGCCATACAGCCAAAGTTATGAATTTTTATATCCCAAAAAACACGGTCGCGCGAGGTCTAGGTGACGTGCATAATATAGTCGCTGACGCTCCTATATAACAAGTATAGTCGCTTCGCTCCTATACTTTGGGTCCGTGGGGACCAGTTTGGAACCTTTAGGTCTTGTTTGTGAAGAGCCATATAGAATTTCTTTAAAAAATCAAAAAATATCAGGTGTACTTAAGTCTGGTCAGTCAGGGGGCCAAAGTTTATATGCCAAGGAAAAAGAGGACCAGTTGTTGGGGTATCATGCTTCAAAGAACCATAATGTGTTATATAGTCGCGTTGTATGTCAATATAATGTGTTATATGTGAAATATCTCTCAACGTATATTTATTGCATCCTAAATAAATTCTAAATACAAAATTTCAACCAAATCGGATCAATAGCAAAAGAGTTACGATGTCACGTGACCTAGTCCTCAAATGTCAATTATCTGTCCAAATTTATTAATTGCATCCTAAATCAACCCCAAATACCAAATTTCCTCCCAATCGGATCAATAGCAAAAAAGTTGTTAATTACATAAAAAAGTTTCATTCGAATCATTTGAACATGCCAAGTCTCTGCTCTGTTCCCGGATGTAAATCTAATTACAAAAGTAGTTTAAAAGCAGGGGAGGCAAGTCGTTCTGTTTTTGGCTTCCCCAAAGATGAACAACTTAAAATTAAATGGCTAAAAGCCATACGTAGAGATAATTGGGCTCAATATTCTGTGGTTTGTGCTAAGCATTTTGACCGGAACTATATTATCCGTGAAGATGATTAACTTTTAGTTGATGGCACACTCACTAAGATTAGAGTTAAAGCAAGATTAGTTTGCTCAGCAGTGCCTCAAATTTTTCCAAATTTACCTGCATATTTAACACAAAAAGTGCCACTTCCTAGAGAAAGTCCAGACGAAAGAAATAGTGAACAACAAAAAAGTAATGAACTTGCCAATGAAGCCTTTGGGCAACTTGATTTCATAACAAATTTTGAAGAGCTTCTGAGTTACTATTCCTAAAAAATTCTAATATCTGACCTGTGGAATGTAAAAATTTTTGGGGATACAAAACTATATTTCTATACTTTCAACTTGAATGATGCTTGTATAAATATCATTAATCAAATATCAATAGATAGCGACCTACATGTTAAAATATTTTTAAAAAACAATGAGATGACCTAAATTGGATTTTACCTTTCAAATTGAAATTAAGTAGGTGGTCTCAACTCGAAAATCTCATAACTAGGTATAGGTCTTCTGATTATTGTGAGCTTAGTAAACCATAACCTTCATTTCTAGAGAAGTTTCATCACTTCATTGACTAAAATTCAGATTTCTTAAAACAGGCGTTAAATTTATTGACGAGTTCTGATTCACACAACTTAGAGGATGAAAAAGATAGTGACATTAGCAATCGAGTAATACTTTTAATAGATCAAATACCTTTACTTATTTTAAAGCAAAAACGTTATGGCCCATCAACTATAGTAATGTCTTTTATGTTATATATTATATCACCTTGCGCACATGAATTGCTTAGAGATTATTTTAATCTACCCACCAAGAAGTACCTACAGTATCTTTCTTCTAGCTTTGAAGTCACCAAATTCTGACTTAAAACCGACCAAAAACTAACAACACCATTAATTATTTAAACATTGTATCCACTTCTTTAGCACTGACTGAGAAAGTTGTTGATTTTTCAATTGATTAAATTTATATAAATAAAAGACTACACTATAGGGGAAAAAAGACTAATAATTCATTATTAACGGCGTCTATACATATTTGGAACAATAAATCAATCAAATAAATAAAATATTCTCATGTGTAAATAAAACAAAATCAAAATCGAACGTCCATCTCGACAGAGCCACGCTTTCAAAGCGTAAACGGATCCGAATCTCTCGCGTTGCGCGACGTTGCAACTGTTATTACGTAGCTTGAGTAAAGTCGGCTGTAGACATTATATTGACAGGGAGCACGGACTATTATTGTGGTTGCTGCCAACCGACATATACTGCGTTCTCGATTTGGTTTGCTGAAATGATTGGACTTAGTCTATATGTATTTTATCAGTTTTATATAAATATGTAACTTATATTGTGCAAATATGTATGAGAAAAAACAATTACTTTTCTAAATAAGACTGATAAAAATCTCATAACTTCATTCAAGTTTACATATATCTTGCCTGTGTGAACTTTTGTGTACCTAGAATGATTACACAGTATGATTTGTTTTCATCCTGGTCAACAATTCAAGGGCTGTGGGACCCATTAGTTGTAAACCAGGAGGAATTGCATGTTTTAACTGCTGATTAGTATACCACACAACCAGAAATAAATAAGCTAATTGAAGTATGTTAGGATTCCGCAGAGATCATGAAATGTGTTTGATGGGGCTCAAACCATGTACTTAAGGACATCCATCAAGAAATCATTGAGATTCTACCATATTGATGAAATTGGGAAACCAGGAAGAACTGCCTGTCTTTACTGCTGATTCGACTACACAACCAGAAATAAATAAGTTACATGAAGTATGTTAGGATTCCCCAGAGATCATGAAATGTGTTTGATGGAGTAGGTGCAATCATATGTGGAAGGAAATAAAAATTAGAAGTAAACAGGAATCTAATAACTGAACTGTGACACAAACTGTAGACAATAAACTTCTTTGTTGTGGAACGGAGCAATATTTCAATGAAGTTTCACTTAATACTGGATTTTTTCACCAGAAGTTGGATGCATTTATAATTTATATACTTAATGTTATTTGAATGAAATATACATATGTAATTATATATATTTTATTTGTTTCAAACCTTGAATAGGCAAAAAGGCACGAGAATCTTTCAATTGGAGCTAAAAACCCTATGGTTGGGTAGAAAATAAAACTTATTTCATGTTTATATTCCATAACCTGTTAATTGTTTCATCAACTTTTGTCATACAGTTATTTACTTTCAATAATTAAAGAGAAAAATGATCTATAATAAAGGTTGAGTTTTATTCAAGATTCCATTCCTGAAGGCATAAACCAAATTTGCTTTATATTACTTTGCAGTCATTAGCATACAGTTATTATCCATATCTTTAATTTTCATAAAAATGTCTATAATAAATAGTTTACATTTCAAAACATACAATTAAAATTTACACTTTTTAGGCAAACAATCTTTACTCTCATATAAAGCAGATATTGGGACAGTTTTCTAAGAGCTACTGTTTATATGTGGCGATCAGTTTAAATTTGTACACTTAATGCAAAATATTTCATAGGCAGTATTTATAATACATCTTTTATAATTAAGCAAAAGAATAAGGCAGTTCTTAAGTGTGTAAGAATATTCAGGTATAAATACTGTCTATGAAATATTTTGCATTAAGTGTACAAATTTAAACTGATCGCCACTTATAAACAGTAGCTCTTAGAAAACTGTCTCAATAATATCTGTTAAATCAATGTTTTTAATTTATTTAGAAAGTCTTTTAAGATATGTACTTAGGTCATTAATAAGTTACAATGTCTTGCAGAACAGCAAACATATCTGGTTGTCAAATTGGTATGCTAGCTGAAAAAGAGGACAACAAAAATCCGAGGACTAACCCTTGAAGCACACTTACAATGATCTTTTAGTTTCTCATAATGCTCTCGGTCAAATAAATATGTTAAATCATTTATAATATTTTTGTTACATTAGCTATTTTACAATTTATACTTACCCTTAGAATACTTACCCAATTCTCTTAAATATTTCAAGTTTATGTGTTTCGATGAGTTCACTCATCATTATCAGACTCTAACCCCACATAGCTGTAATGTTTACATGAAAACCCAGTAAGTTTATAGGTTTTTCTGCCCTTCTAACCCAACCCAACCCGCTATATTATTTCAATCTTTAAGGTAGGAAAAATAAATAATGAACACAGTTAAATAATTAAGTAAAATCATCTTTATTTCATGAACTTATGTTACACTTACATATCACTTTATGTGATAGAAAAGAGACATTTTACAAAAACAGCTGTTCTTACACCTAATTTAAACATAAACATAATTTGTTAATGCCATATACACAAAGGTGCTCACATATGTCGCAGAGAAAATCTTTACACTTCTTAATATTATTATTAATCAAAGGATTTAAAGCCTAAAAGTTTTAGATTATAATTACATATATGAGAAATCATCATTTAGAAATTCTTGTATTGAGAAAAAACATTTTTTCAATAGATATTGTTTTATAGTAAATTTATATTGCAATAAAATACTTGGTAGGTAACAGTTTAATGGTAGCAAGGAGAGCATTATAGAGTTTGGGACCATAGAAAGAAACCCAACACTTAACCTTGTGTATCCTATAAAAATTTGTATATATATGTTCTCTATTTCTCGTAAAATGAAAATTGTACAATTTTGTGTGTGGAGTAATCACTAATATGATGTTTAATATGTACTAAACTATATGATATATAAATACTTCTCTGTAAGGAAACTATCTTTGGTATCTAAATAATATAGAATATAGAACAACAACAATAAGATAAAAAAAAGTCTCTCCAGTTTTGGACTGGCTTTTTCTGCTTCTTTTCACCACCATCTTCCACCTTATCATCAACTCAACACTTAAAACATCTAGCTGCCAGAATCTGCATTCCTCCCCTTCGATAGTGCCACAACTGGATGCTATCTACTGCTTCGATTATCCTCTTAGATGTTTTAAAGCCTGGCATCTCGCTGACCTGAGCATTCAGACTAAGTGGCCTGCTGCCAGTCATGAGCAAAACCATTAAGATACCCTTGCATGGGCGTTAATTGTTAGACCATACAGATATCTATTTGTTATTCATATTTGACTAGGGACACATAACTGTAGTTGAATTTCCTTACTCTTTTAAGGTTACACACCTCTTGGGTGAAAACTGATTATATGCTTATATGCAAGGTGTAATATAACATTTACAGCGTTTAGTTAAGCGGAAATTTGCCAATCTTTCACATTTTGGACCTTATTCTAACTAATAAGTTCAATATTTTCTCCTTTTTGGTCTTGTTATTTATTTACATAATACATGTAGAGGTTAGGTTGTCATTGAAGCTCCTCATATTACATTAAGGCCTACCTTTAACGCTTGCGTTTTCTTCACAATTCAAATAATAACAATGATCCACAGTCCAGAGTTAGATTTTGTGTTAAAATAAATAAATAGTAATTAAACTTTCACTCCCGCACCCAAAATGCCATGTATGAGTCCTTCCGTCGCATGAAAACACGGTAAATTCTAAAACTTTACAACTTTGTCGAATGATCACAGCTAAAGGAAGGCGACTTGGTAAAAGATATGCACATAATCGGATTCTCCAGAGTCTCTAGAATTATTCCATACCGATTTCGGGAAATTCTGAGCTAATTTAAGTATTTTATCAACGAAAATAAAAAGCAAGACCGAGACGATTCGTTCACGTTGACGTCATGTCACTGATGTCATCAAAACTGCGGTAAAAGTCTGCATTAAAATCGCCCGTAAACGTCAAAATCGACCATTTTCAGACGATGTTTTAGGGTATAAAAAAAGGTTTTTACCTTATGATTTGTACATGGAAAAATAGTATAAAGCCTTAGGAACAGTTTAACATCAATTCTGGACCGATTCCAATCGGTTTTAGTAATTAAATTTCGATTATAAAAAGGGTCTTATTTTAAGCGGACACGGGCGAACAGCGCAGGTTTCATTGCCTGGGTGACGTGCTTGTTGAGTGCTAGACCACCCGGATTATTGTACCTTGAGAGCCGGTACCGGGGGGGTACCAATATTCAGCTGACCGATTTTTTGGACTTTTTATGGAAAATTGCATTTTCTTGAAAAATGGTGATATTTGAAACAAAACAGTATTTAGTGGATTATAGCCAGATAAATTCCGCGTGTCTGAAGGTAAAAATGGTCTTCGTACGTTACATAGGTATGCCAGTATTAAGCGTCAAAGTTAAAAAAAGGTGTAGAGCAAAAACTACTCTACGTAGATGACTGTAGACTGCATCAGAAAAAAGCCCTTAAAAAGTATTAAAAATGTTGAAAGTTTGAAATTTCCAAGTGCCACCCTTAAAAAGTTATTAAATAAAATGTGATTTTTTTTTGTCAATTTTTCGGACCTTCATGGAGAAAATTTATTATTGCTCGCCCTGTATGGTTCACAAAAATTTTGTTTATATGGCATTTGAAAGACAAAAGATGAAGCTTTTTTTTGGTATTTGTTTTTTTTTTTTAATAAGTTTCGTTTGGCGGCAAATTCAAAAAAACTGAAAATGCCAGAACTCGTTAAAAAAATTTTTTTGAAAAAAAAGCTCTAAATATGTTATTTCTCTCATAAAACTAAGTCTTTTCGCCGAAAAACTTTTTTTATAAAAATTATCTTTTAGCCTCTGGACCGTTTTGAATTTTTTTTTTACTCAATTTTGATCGCTTATAATAAATCACCCTGTATACGGATCTCGCCCAAAAAGTATACAGATAAGAATCACCCAAGAACCCTTATATCCTGAAAATTTCAGCTCGATTGAAAGCTTTAAACTTGAGATCTCGTGAGCAACTCGATTTGTACCCATTTTTTTACGAATTTTTGACTTCAACTCGGTACCGCTCTCTTTGTGGGTACCGAAAAAAAAAACTGTTTACGGATCCATCATTCTCAATGTATTGGGAGGCCACATGCCAAATTTCATCGTTTCACTAGCCATACAGCCAAAGATATGAATTTTTATTTCCCAAAAAACACGCTTTTTCGGACCCGGGCTCGCGTGCATAATATAGTCGCTGACGCTCCTATATAACAAGTATAGTCGCTTCGCTCCTATACTTTTGGTCCGTGGGGACCAGTTTGGAACCTTTAGGTCTTGTCTGTGAATGGCTATAAAGGAATTCTTAAAAAAAACAAAAATTATCAAGTGTACTTAGGTCTGGTCAGCCGGGGGGCCAACGTCTACATGCCAAGAAGAGAGAGGACCAGTTGTTGGGGTATCATGCTTCAAAGAACCATAATTTGTTATATAGTCGCGTTGTATGTCAATATAATGTGTTATATATCAAATATCTGTCAACGTTTATTATTTGCATCCTAAATTAACTCTTAATACCAAATTTCAACCCAATCGGATCAATATCAAAAGAGTTACGGTGTCACGTGACTTGGCCCTTAAATGTCAAATATTGGTCAAAATTTATTCATTTCATCCTAAATAAGCTCGAAATACCAAATTTTATACCAATCGGATCAATAGCAAAAAAGTCGACACCGTTTGTCGATTTAAGAAAAATCCATTTAAATATTTATTGTTAAGTACATAAAAAAGTTTCATTGGAATCCTTTGGGAATTTTGGGAGTTAGAGCCTTTTCATTTCTTTAAAATTTGACTTTTTAATTAATTTCACAATGAAACCTTAGTTTGTAGAGGTTTGAGACCACCATAAGTCGATTTAGGTATTCATAGTTAATATCTGGACAAAAAATTATTACCTTGGGGATTTTAGGAGATACGGACCTTACATCGATTAAATAACAGCGGGCGTGGACTATAAAAATGGGTAGCTGACAACCAACATGACAACCAACATATGCTACGTTCTCGATTTTGGCTTCATACACATACACATGCATACCTATATGTATTTTATCAGTTTTTGTTTTTATAAATATATAGATTCAGCTTATAGTGTGGAAATATGTATGAAAAACAGAATGACTTTGCTAAATAAAACTGATAAAAATTTCATAACTTTATTCAAGTTTATATATATTTTGCCTGTGTGACCTTTTGTGTACCTAGAATGATTACATCCTATGATTTGTTTTCATCCTGGTCAACAATTCAAGGGCTGTGGGACCCATTAGTTGTAAACCAGGAGGAATTGCATGTTTTAACTGCTGATTAGTATACCACACAACCAGGAATAAATAAGCTAATTGAAGTATGTTAGGATTCCGCAGAGTTCATGAAATGTGTTTGATGGGGCTCAGACCATGTACTTACAGACATCCATCAAGAAATCATTGAGATTCTAACATATTGATGAAATTGGGAAACCAGGAAGAACTGCCTGTCTTTACTGTTGATTAGACTACACAACCAGAAATAAATAAGTTACATGAAGTATGTTAGGATTCCCCAGAGATCATGAAATGTGTTTGATGGAGTAGGTGCAATCATATGAGGAAGGAAATAAAAATTAGAAGTAAACAGGAATATAACAACTGAACTGTGACACAAACTGTAGACAATCAACTTTTTTGTTGTGGAACGGAGCAATATTTCAATGAAGTTTCACTTAATACTGGATTTTTTCACCAGAAGTTGGATGCATTTATAATTTATATACTTAATGTTATTTGAATGAAATATACATATGTAATTATATATACTTTATTTGTTTCAAATCTTGAATAGGCAAAAAGGCACGAGAATCTTTCAATTGGAACTGAAAACCCTATTGTTGGGTAGAAAATAAAACTTATTTTATGTTTATATTCCATAACCTGTTTATTGTTTTATCAACTTTTGTCATACAGCTATTTACTTTTAATAATTAAAGAGAAAAATGATCTATAATAAAGGTTGAGTTTTATTCAAGATTCCATTCCTGAAGGCATAAACCAAATTTGCTTTATATTACTTTGCAGTCATTAGCATACAGTTATTATCCATTTTATACATATCTTTAATTTTCATCAAAATGTCTATAATAGATACATTTCAAACATACATTTAATAGTTTACATTTCAAAACATACAATTAAAATTTACACTTTTTAGGCAAACAATCTTTACTCTCATATAAAGCAGATATTATTGAGACAGTTTTCTAAGAGCTACTGTTTATAAGTGGCGATCAGTTTAAATTTGTACACTTAATGCAAAATATTTCATAGACAGTATTTATAATACATCTTTTATAATTAAGCAAAAGAATAAGGCAGTTCTTAAGTGTGTAAGAATATTCAGGTATAAATACTGTCTATGAAATATTTTGCATTAAGTGTACAAATTTAAACTGATCGCCACTTATAAACAGTAGCTCTTAGAAAACTGTCTAAATAATATCTGTTAAATCAATGTTTTTAATTTATTTAGAAAGTCTTTTAAGATATGTACTTAGGTCATTAAAAAGTTACAATGTCTTGCAGAACAGCAAACATATCTGGTTGTCAAATTGGTATGCTAGCTGAAAAAGAGGACAACAAAAATCCGAGGACTAACCCTTGAAGCATACTTACAATGATCTTTTAGTTTCTCATAATGCTCTCGGTCAAATAAATATGTTAAATCATTTATAATATTTTTGTTAGATTAGCTATTTTACAATTTTATTTTCCAGTAGAAAAAGAACATGAATACTTACCCAATTCTCTTAAATATTTCAGGTTTTTGTGTTTCGATGTTCACTCATCATTATCAGTCTCTAACCCCACATAGCTGTAATGTTTACATGAAAACCCATTAAGTTTATAGGTGTTTCTGCCCTTCTAACCCAACCCAACCCGCTATATTATTTCAATCTTTTAGGTAGGAAAAATAAATAATGAACACAGTTAAATAATTAAGTAAAATCATCTTTATTTCATGAACTTATGTAAGTACATATCACTTTATGTGATAGAAAAGAGACATTTTACAAAAACAGCTGTTCTTACACCTAATTTAAACATAAACATAATTTGTTAATGCCATATACACAAAGGTGCTCACATATGTCGCAGAGAAAATCTTTACACTTCTTAATATTATTATTAATCAAAGGATTTAAAGCCTAAAAGTTTTATATTATAATTACATATATGAGAAATCATCATTTAGAAATTCTTGTATTGAGAAAAAACATTTTTTCAATAGATATTGTTTTATAGTAAATTTATATTGCAGTAAAAAACTTGGTAGGTAACAGTTTAATGGTAGCAGGGAGAGCATTATAGAGTTTGGGAGCAAAGAAGGAAACCCAACACTTAACCTTGTGTATCCTATAAAAATTTGTATATATATGTTCTCTATTTCTCGTAAAATGAAAATTGTACAATTTTGTGTGTGGAGTAATCACTAATATGATGTTTAATATGTACTAAACTATATGATATATAAATACTTCTCTGTAAGGAAACTATCTTTGGTATCTAAATAATATAGAATATAGAACAACAACAATAAGATAAAAAAAAGTCTCTCCAGTTTTGGACTGGCTTTTTCTGCTTCTTTTCACCACCATCTTCCACCTTATCATCAACTTAACACTTGAAACATCTAGCTGCCAGAATCTGCATTCCTCCCCTTCGATAGTGCCACAACTGGATGCTATCTACTGCTTCGATTATCCTCTTAGATGTTTTAAAGCCTGGCATCTCGCTGACCTGAGCATTCAGACTAAGTGGCCTGCTGCCAGTCATGAGCAAAACCATTAAGATACCCTTGCATGGACGTTAATTGTTAGACCATACAGCTATCTATTTGTTATTCATATTTGACTAGGGACACATAACTGTAGTTGAATTTCCTTACTCTTTTGAGGTTACACACCTCTTGTGTGAAAACTGATTATATTCTTATATGCAAGGTGTAATATAACATTTACAGCGTTTAGTTAAGCATAAATTTGCCAATCTTTCACATTTTGGGCCTTATTCTAACTAATAAGTTCAATATTTTCTCCTTTTTGGTCTTGTTATTTATTTACATAATACATGTAGAGGTTAGGTTGTCATTGAAGCTCCTCATATTACATTAAGGCCTACCTTTAACGATTGCGTTTTCTTCACAATTCAAATAATAACAATGATCCACAGTCCAGAGTTAGATTTTGTGTTAAAATAAATAAATAGTAATTAAACTTTCACTCCCGCACCCAAAATGCCATGTATGAGTCCTTCCGTCGCATGAAAACACGGTAAATTCTAAAACTTTACAACTTTGTCGAATGATCACAGCTTAAGGAAGGCGACTTGGTAAAAGATATGCACATAATCGGATTCTCCAGAGTCTCTAGAATTATTCCATACCGATTTCGGGAAATTCTGAGCTAATTTAAGTATTTTATCAATGAAAATAAGAAGAAAGACCGAGCAGATTCATCCACGTTGACGTCATGTCACTGATGTCATCAAAACTGCGGTAAAAGTCGGTATTAAAATCGCCCGTAGACGTCAAAATTGACCATTTTCAGGCGATGTTTTAGGGTATAAAAAAAGGTTTTTACCTTATGATTTGTACATGGAAAAATAGTATAAAGCCTTAGGAACAGTTTAACATCAATTCTGGACCGATTCCAATCGGTTTTAGTAGTTAAATTTCGATTATAAAAAGGGTCTTATTTTAAGCGGACACGGGCGAACAGCGCAGGTTTCATTGCCTGGGTGACGTGCTTGTTGAGTGCTAGACCACCCGGATTATTGTACCTTGAGAGCCGGTACCGGGGGGGTACCAATATTCAGCTGACCGATTTTTTGGACTTTTTATGGAAAATTGCATTTTCTTGAAAAATGGTGATATTTGAAACAAAACGGTATTTAGTGGATTATAGCCAGATAAATTCCGCGTGTCTGAAGGCAAAAATGGTCTTCGTACGTTACATAGGTATGCCAGTATTAAGCGTCAAAGTTAAAAAAAGGTGTAGAGCAAAAACTACTCTACGTAGATGACTGTAGATTACATCAGAAAAAAGCCCTTAAAAAGTATTATAAATGTTGAAAGTTTGAAATTTCCAAGTGCCACCCTTAAAAAGTTATTAAATAAAATGTGATTTTTTTTTGTCAATTTTTCGGACCTTTATGGAGAAAATTTATTATTGCTCGCCCTGTATGGTTCACAAAAATTTTGTTTATATGGCATTTGAAAGATAAAAGATGAACCTATTTTTTGAAATTTTTTTTTTTTCGGAAATAAGTTCCGTTTGGTAGTAAATTCAAAAAAACTAAAAATGCCAGAACTCGTTAAAAAAATTTTTTTGAAACAAAAGCTCTAAATATGTTATTTCTCTCATAAAACTAAGTCTTTTCGCCGAAAAACTTTTTTTATAAAAATTATCTTTTAGCCTCTGGACCATTTTGAATTTTTTTTTTACTCAACTTTGATCGCTTATAGTAAATCACCCTGTATACGGATCTGGCCCAAAAAGTATACAGACCCGTAACCCCCAAGAACCCCTATATCCTGAAAATTTCAGCTCGATTGAACGCTTTAAACTTGAGATCTCGTGAGCAACTCGATTTGTACCCATTTTTTTACGAATTTTTGACTTCAACTCGGTACCGCTCTCTTTGTGGGTACCGAAAAAAAAAACTGTTTACGGATCCATCATTCTCAATGTATTGAGAGGCCACATGCCAAATTTCATCGTTTCACTAGCCATACAGCCAAAGTTATGAATTTTTATATCCCAAAAAACACGGTCGCGCGAGCTCTAGGTGGCGTGCATAATATAGTCGCTGACGCTCCTATATAACAAGTATAGTCGCTTCGCTCCTATACTTTTGGTCCGTGGGGACCAGTTTGGAACCTTTAGGTCTTGTCTGTGAAAAGCCATAAGGGAATTTAAAAAAACAATCAAAAATTATCAGGTGTACTTAGGTGAGTCAGGGAGGCTAACGTCTACCTGCCAAGGAAAGAGAGGACCAGTTGTTGGGGTATCATGCTTCAAAGAACCATAATTTGTTATATAGTCGCGTTGTGTGTCAATATACTGTCTTATATTTCAAATATCTGTGAAAGTATATTAATTGTATTTTAAATAAAGCCTGAATACCAAATTCGAACAGAATCGGACCAATAGCAAAAAAGTTACGGTAGTCACGTGACCTAGGCTGAAACTTAAATGTCAGTTATCTGTCATAATTTATTGTATCCTAAATAAACCATAAATACCAAATTCAGAGAGAAGTTCCCATAAGGGTCTATTTATTGAAATAGAACAAACAGGGATTTTACGTCGATTTGTTTTAATTTTTCTTTTTATTTTAAAATGTAATAGTAATAAAATATCAAAAGAATTGACAGGAGAAGAATAAGAAATAAAAAAAACCATAAATAAATTGAATCGAAGCTATAGAAGCCGAGATATAAGTAAAAAAATGGGGAAGAACAAAAGAAAACTGGTTTTTTCCCACGGTATCATTTTTTTTCTTAAAATAATTTATGACAAATTTTAGTTTTAGCCCTAAACTTGTAATTTTCACAAAAAAAACCCAAGAAAAAAAAATTTTTTTTTGGTCGAAAATCGAAAGGGGGGGTATACCCACGAAAAATTTCAAAAAAATGGTTTTTATTTTTTTATAAATAAAATATAACTCTGACAACTTTTTGTCTTATACAAAAGTTTTCGGGAATATTACGAGGTATCCGTGCGTTAAAACGAATCGGTTCTAGCTATTATACAATCGGAGAAAATTGGAAAAAACTATTAAACATAAATATCGAATTATCAAGAGCCCTATTGAAAAATTTCAATTTTTTATTTTTCTATCCTGTACTACTTCAGAGTATCTTTAAAAAAGATTATTACCAATTTGACTCTAAAATGAACGGAAAACCTATTTCTTTGCATTTTTCGATTTTCGAACAAAATCCGGGGTCAAAATAACCATTTTTTCAAAATATGCTCCGAATTCAAAATTTCTTTTTTCTAGTTAAAAACCATTCAAAAACTAGTAAAAAAGCTTAATGCCAAAATTTTCCATGATTTATACGAGTGCCACAATATAAAGAGAAATATTAGGTCCCATAAGAGTCTATGTATTTACGTCGATTTTTAAAATTTTTCAGTTTTATTCCGAACGGCAATTGTAATAAAATATAAAAAGAATTAACAGGAGGAGAATAAAGAATAAAAGAAACCATCAACGAATTGAATCGAAGCTATAGAAGTCGAGATATTAGTAAAAATGTAAAAAAAAATAAAAGAAAACTCGTTTTTTCCCACGGTAGAATTTTTTTTTTTTAAAATGATAACTGACAACTTATAATGTAAGCCCTAAGTTGGCAATTTCCAGTAAAAAAAACCCAAGAAAAAAAAATTTTTTTTTGCTCCAAAATCGACAGGGGTATAGTCATGAAAAATTGCGAAAAAATGGTTTTTATTTTTTTCTAAATAAACTATAACTCTGACAACTTTTTCTCTTAAATAAAAGTTCTCGGGAATATTACGAGGAATTCGACTGTTAAAACGAATTGATTATAGCTATCACAGAATCGGAGAAAATTGTAAAAAATTAATAATCATAAATATCGAATTATCAAGAGCCCTATGGAAAAATTTTAACTTTTTATTTTTCTATCTTGTACTACTTCAGGATACCTTTCAAAAAGGTTATTATCGATTTGACTCTAAAATGAACAGAAAACCTATTTATTTGCATTTATCGATTTTCGAACAAAATCGGGCCCAAAATGAAAATTTTTTCAAAACATGCTCCAAATTCAAAATTTTTTTTTTCTGGCTAAAGACCACTCAAAAAGTAATAAAAAAGCTTTATGACAAAATTTTTCAAAATCTATAATAATGCCACAATATTACGAGAGAACATAAGATCCCTTTAAAGCCTATGTATTCGAACCGATGATTTCTTAATTTTTTTTTTAAAGGCAAATTTAAGAAATAATTTAACAAAATAAGATAAAAGGAATAGGGTAATACAAAATATTATCTACAAATATATACATATCATCTAATAGCCAATTTCAATCAAATAGGAAATTTTGATAGTCACGTGACCCTAGAACTCAATATTTTAAAATTTTGTAAAAAATCAACAATTGCATCTTAAATAAACCCCAAATTCCAAATTTGAACCCAATCGGATCAATAGCAAAAGAATTATGAAAGTCACGTGACTTTAAAATATAATTTGTCAATTATCTGTTAAAATTTATTAATTGTGTCCTAAATAAAGCATAAATATCAAATTTGAACCCAATCGGACTCATAGCAAAAAAGTTACAATAGTCACGTGACCCGGAAGTCAAATGTCAAATATCTGTCAAAAATTAATAATTGCATCCTAAATAAAGCCCAAATACCAAATTTGAACCCAATCGGACTCATAGCAAAAAAGTTACAATAGTCACGTGACCCGGAAGTCAAATGTCAAATATCTATCAAAAATTAATAATTGCATCCTAAATAAAGCCCAAATACCAAATTTGAACCCAATCGGACTCATAGCAAAAAAGTACCAATAGTCACGTGACCTTAAAACATAGTCATGTCAAATATCTGTAAAAATTTATTAATCTTATCCAAAATAGGTACTAGGTACCAAATTTCAACCAAATCGCACCAATACCAAAAAAGTTATGATACTCGACTAACCTTAAAAATCAATAATTTCAAAAAAAATTTATTTATAACCCAAAAGCAATGTTTAAGAATTATTAACATATATTAATAATAAACTAAATAGTAAAAACTCACCTAATATCTAAATTTTTATTTTAAATTAAATAGATCATTACGACTGACCCGTGTATATATTCGAATAATTTTAATAAAATAATCGGGCAAATTTCATTTCGTCTCACCCCGGTATAAAGACACTGACATTTCAAAAAAACGGCATTTTTCGAAGACGTCAAAATGTTTGCCGAATTTTCCTGGCCGCAATACACAATTTCCCCAATTGATATGCACAGATTCGGAAAGCCCATTCATTTTCTGATTCGGTGCTTCCTTTCCCTGATCGTTTCCGGTTCATTTTCATTCATAATTTTACAAAAAACCCAACCAAGTCCCGGCCACCTGTCACGAGCAAAAAATTTGTATCCACCATGCGTCAAAGTATTGTTCCCACTAGCCATTTCATCAGAGTTTAGGTTGACACCTCCAATTACCTGCAAAAACGCAAAAAAATGGACTTTTTTCATAAAATCGCATTTTTCGGGTACTTGTACTATCGCTGGAACCCTGAAATTTTAGTATGTATTGTAAAACAAAATTTCGGATCCTTTAGATGTTGTTTGATCCTTTCACCATGTACAGGGACGTGGCAAATGAATTAAACGCGAAAATTCGAATTGCTCAGAACCTATTAAAGTTGGAAGATTGTAATTTTACATAAATAATGAGGTTATTAAAGTATTTAATGCCTGAGAATATAAATGGTCCAAGTGCCACCACTAAAAAGTTATTAAATAAAATGTGATTTTCAGGTCGGACCTTCATGGGTAAAGTTCATTATTGCTCGCCCTGTATGGTTCCCAAAAATTTCGGTTATATGGCATATGAAAGGTAAAGGATGAAGTTATTTTTTGAAAAAAAAAATTTTCCCAAAATAAGTATCGTTTGGCGGAAAATCCCAAAAAACTGAAAATGCCAGAACTCGTAAAATAAATTTTTTACAAAAAAAAGCTCCAAGTATGTCAAATCTCTTATAAAATGAAGTCTTTTCGCCGAAATACTTTTTTTATAAAAATTTTTTTTTAGCCTCTGGAGAAGTTTGAATTTTTTTTTTAGTCACTTTTGTTCGCTTATAACAACTCACCCTGTATACCGATCGGGCCCAAAAAGTATACAGACATGAATTACTATAAAGTCTTTTATGCCTAGAATTTTCAATTTTTTTGACAGCGTTAAAATTGAGATCTCGTGCAAAAATGAATTTTGACCGGTTTTTTTACAAATTTTTGACTTTGAGACAGTACCGCTCCGTTTGGTGGTACCGTAAAAAAAATTCGTTTACGGATCCATCATTCCCAATGTATTGAGAGACCCTATGCCAAATTTCATCGTTTCGCTAGCCATACAGCCAAAGATATGAATTTTTATTTCCAAAAAAACACGATTTTTCGGACCCGAGGTCGCGTGCATAATATAGTCGCAGACGCTCCTATATAACAAGTATAGTCGCTTCGCTCCTATACTTTTGGTCCGTGGGGACCAGTTTGGAACCTCTAAGTCCTGTCAGTGAAGGGCCTTAGAGGATTTCTTAAAAAAAAACAAAATTTATCAAGTGTACCAACGTTTATATGCCAAGGAAAGAGATGACCAGTGGTTGGGGTATCATGCTTCAAAGAACCATAATTTGTTATATAGTCGCGTTGTGTGTCAATATACTGTCTTATATTTCAAATATCTGTCAAAGTATATTAATTGTATTCTAAATAAAGCCTGAATACCAAATTACAACAGAATCGGTCCAATAGCAAAAAAGTTACGGTAGTCACGTGACCTAGGCTGAAACTTAAGTGTCAGTTATCTGTCATAATTTATTAGTTGTATCCTAAATAAACCATAAATACCAAATTCAGAGAGAAGTTCCCATAAGGGTCTATTTCTTGAAATAGAACAAACAGGGATTTTACGTCGATTTGTTTTAATTTTTCTTTTTATTTTGAAATGTAATAGTAATAAAATATCAAAAGAATTGAGGAGAATAAGAAATAAAAGAAACCATCAATGAATTGAATCGAAGCTATAGAAGCCGAGATATTAGTAAAAATGTGGGAAAAAACAAAAGAAAACTGGTTTTTTCCCACGGTATAATTTTTTTTTCTTAAAATAATTATTGACAAATTATAATGTAAGCCCTATGATGGCAATTTCAAGTAAAAAAAACCCAAGAAAAAAAAAATTTTTTTTTGCTCCAAATTCGAAAGGGGTATAGCCATGAAAAATTGTGAAAAAATGGTTTTTATTTTTTTCTAAATAAACTATAACTCTGACAACTTTTTGTCTTAAACAAAAGTTTTCGGGAATATTACGAGGTATCCGAATGTTAAAACAAATTGATTCTAGCTATCACAGAATCGGAGAAAATTGTAAAAAACTATTAAACATAAATATCGAAATATCAAGAGCCCTATGGAAAAATTTCAATTTTTTATTTTTCTATCTTGTACTACTTCAGGATACCTTTCAAAAAGGTTATTATCGATTTGACTCTAAAATGAACAGAAAACCTATTTATTTGCATTTATCGATTTTCAAACAAAATCCAGCCCAAAATGAAAATTTTTCAAAACATGCTCCAAATTCAAAATTTCTTTTTTCTGGCTAAAGACCATTCAAAAAGTAATGAAAAAGCTTAATGACAAAAATTTTCAAAATCTATAATAATGCTAAAATATTATGAAAGAAGATAAGTTTCCTTTAAAGCATACTGAACCGATGATTTTTTAATTTTTTTTTCAAAGGCAAATCTAAGAAACAATTTAACTAATTAAGATAAAAGCAATAGGGTAATACAAAATATTATCTATAAATATATACATATAATCTAATAGGAAATTTCAATCAAATCGAGCGAATACGAAAGAAATTTTGATAGTCACGTGACTTAAAAACATAATATTTTAAAAATTTGTAAAAATTCAATAATGGCATCGTAATAAAACTCTAAATACCAAATTTCAACCCAATCGGATCAATAGCAAAAAAGTTATGGAAGTCAGGTGACTTTAAAATTCAATATGTCAAATTTCTGGCAAAATCTATTACTTGCATCCTAAATAAAGCCTAAATACTAAATTTCAACCCAATCGGATCAATAGCAAAAAAGTTATGGAAGTCACGTGACTTTAAAATTCAATATGTCAAATTTCTGGCAAAATCTATTACTTGCATCCTAAATAAAGCCTAAATACTAAATTTCAACCCAATCGGATCAATAGCAAAAGAATTATGAGAGTCACGTGACTTTAAAATATAATTTGTCAATTATCTGTCAAAATTTATTAATTGTATCCCAAATAAAGCCCAAATACCAAATTTGAACCCAATCGGACCCATAGCAAAAAAGTTACAATAGCCACGTGACCCGGGAGTCAAATGTCAAATATCTGTCAAAAATTAATAATTGCATCCTAAATAAAGCCCAAATACCAAATTTGAACCCAATCAGACCAATAGCAAAAAAGTTACAATAGTCACGTGACCTGGAAGTCAAATGTCAAATATCCGTGAAAAATTCATAATTGCATCCTAAATAAACCCCAAATACCAAATTTCAATCAAATCGGACAAATAGGAAGAAAGTTAAGGTAGTCACGTGACCTTAAAACATAATCATGTCAAATATCTGTAAAAATTTATTAATCTTATCCGAAATAGGTACTAGGTACCAAATTTCAACCAAATCGCACCAATACCAAAAAAGTTATGATACTCGACTAACCTTAAAAATCAATAATTTCAAAAAAATTTTATTTATATCCCAAAAGCAATGTTTAAGAATTGTTAACATTTATTAATAATAAACTAAATAGTAAAAACTCACCAAATATCTAAATTTTTATTTTAAATTAAATAGATCATTACGACTGACCCGTGTATATATTCGAATAATTTTAATAAAATAATCGGGCAAATTTCATTTCGTCTCACCCCGGTATAAAGACACTGACATTTCAAAAAAACGGCATTTTTCGAAGACGTCAAAATGTTTGCCGAATTTTCCTGGCCGCAATACATAATTTCCCCAATTGATATGCACAGATTCGGAAAGCCCATTCATTTTCTGATTCGGTGCTTCCTTTCCCTGATCGTTTCCGGTTCATTTTCATTCATAATTTTACAAAAAACCCAACCAAGTCCCGGCCACCTGTCACGAGCAAAAAATTTGTATCCACCATGCGTCAAAGTATTGTTCCCACCAGCCATTTCATCAGAGTTTAGGTTGACACCTCCAATTACCTGCAAAAACGCAAAAAAATGGACTTTTTTCATAAAATCGCATTTTTCGGGTACTTGTACTATCGCTGGAACCCTGAAATTTTAGTATGTGTTGTAAAACAAAATTTCGGATCCTTTAGATGTTGTTTGATCTTTTCACCATGTACAGGGACGCCGCAAATGAATTAAACGCGAAAATTCGAATTGCTCAGAACCTATTAAAGTTGGAAGATTGTAATTTTACACAAATACTGGGGTTATTAAAGTATTTAATCCCTGAGAATATAAATGGTCCAGGTGCCACCACTAAAAAGTTATTAAATAAAATGTGATTTTTAGGTCGGACCTTCATGGGTAAAGTTCATTATTGCTCGCCCTGTATGGCTTACGAAAATTTCGGTTATATGGCATATGAAAGGTAAAGGATGAAGTTATTTTTTGAAAAAAAAAATTTTCCCAAAATAAGTATCGTTTGGCAGAAAATTCCAAAAAACTGAAAATGCCAGAACTCGTAAAATAAATTTTTTACAAAAAAAAGCTCCAAGTATGTTAAATCTCTTATAAAACGAAGTCTTTTCGCCGAAACACTTTTTTTATAAAAATTTTTTTTTAGCCTCTGGAGAAGTTTGAATTTTTTTTTTAGTCACTTTTGTTCGCTTATAACAACTCACCCTGTATACCGATCTGGCCCAAAAAGTATACAGTTCTTAAGCCCCCACCGACCCTCATGTCCTAAAAATTTAAAGTCTTTTAAAGGCTTTTTATTTGAGTTCTCGCGTCTGAAAGGAATTTGACCCATTTTTTTACGAATTTTTGACTTTGAGACAGTACCGCTCCGTTTGGTGGTACCGGAAAAAAAATTCGTTTACGGATCCATCATTCCCAATGTATTGAGAGGCCCTATGCCAAATTTCATCGTTTCGCTAGCCACACAGCCAAAGATATAAATTTTTATTTCCAAAAAAACACGATTTTTCGGGCCCGGGCTCGCGTGCATAATATAGTCGCAGACGCTCCTATATAACAAGTATAGTCGCTTCGCTCCTATACTTTTGGTCCGTGGGGACCAGTTTGGAACCTTTAGGTCTTGTCAGTGATGGGCCTTAGAGGATTTCTTAAAAAAAATCGCAAATTATCAGGTGTACTTAGGTGAGGCTAACGTTTATCTGCCAAGGAAAGAGAGGACCAGTTGTTGGGGTATCATGCTTCAAAGAACCATAATTTGTTATATAGTCGCGTTGTGTGTCAATATACTGTCTTATATTTCAAATATCTGTGAAAGTATATTAATTGTATTCTAAATAAAGCCTGAATACCAAATTCCAACAGAATCGGACCAATAGCAAAAAAGTTACGGTAGTCACGTGACCTAGGCTGAAACTTAAATGTCATAATTTATTAGTTGTATCCTAAATAAACCATAAATACCAAATTCAGAGAGAAGTTCCCATAAGGGTCTATTTATTTAAATAGAACAAACAGGGATTTTACGTCGATTTGTTTCAATTTTTCTTTTTATTTTAAAATGTAATAGTAATAAAATATCAAAAGAATTGACAGGAGGAGAATAAAAAATAAAAGAAACTATCAACGAATTGAATCGAAGCTATAGAAGCCGAGATATAAGTAAAAATGTGGGAAAAACAAAAGAAAACTGGTTTTTTCCCACGGTATAATTTTTTTTCTTAAAATAATTTATGACAAATTTTAGTTTTAGCCCTAAACTTGTAATTTTTACAAAAAAAACCCTAGAAAAAAACATTTTTTTTTTGGTCGAAAATCGAAAGGGGTATACCCACGAAAAATTAAAAAAAATGGTTTTTATTTTTTTATAAATAAAATATAACTCTGACAACTTTTTGTCTTAAACAAAAGTTTTCGGAAATATTACGAGGGATCCGTGCGTTAAAACGAATCGGTTCTTGCTATTATACAATCGGAGAAAATTGTAAAAAACTATTAATCATAAATATCGAATTATCAAGAGCCCTATGGAAAATTTTAAATTTTTTATTTTTCTATCCTGTACTACTTTAGAATATCTTTAAAAAAGATTATTACCAATTTGACTCTAAAATGAACGGAAAACCTATTTCTTTGCATTTTTCGATTTTCGAACAAAATCCGGGGTCAAAATGACAATTTTTTCAAAATATGCTCCGAATTCAAAATTTCTTTTTTCTGGTTAAAGACCATTCAAAAACTAGCAAAAAAGCCTAATAACAAAAATTTCCACGATTTATACGAGTGGCACAATATAAAGGTAAAATTAGGTCCCATAAGAGTCTATGTATTTACGTCGATTTTTAAAATTTTTCAGTTTTATTTCGAAAGGCAATTGTAATAAAATATAAAGAGAATTAACAGGAGGAGAATAAAGAATAATAGAAACCATCAACGAATTGAATCGAAGCTATAGAAGTCGAGATATTAGTAAAAATGTAAAAAAAAATAAAAGAAAACTCGTTTTTTCCCACGGTAGAATTATTTTTCTTAAAATGATAACCGACAACTTATAATGTAAGCCCTAAGTTGGCAATTTCCAGTAAAAAAAAACCCAAGAAAAAAAATTTTTTTTTTTGCTCCAAAATCGAAAGGGGTATAGCCATGAAAAATTGTGAAAAAATGGTTTTTATTTTTTTCTAAATAAACTATAACTCTGACAACTTTTTGTCTTAAACAAAAGTTCTAGGGAATGTTACGAGGTATTCGAATGTTAAAACTAATTGATTATAGCTATCACAGATTCGGAGAAAATTGTAAAAAACTATTAATCATAAATATCGAATTATCAAGAGCCCTATGGAAAAATTTCAACTTTTTATTTTTCTATCTTGTATTACTTCAGGATACCTTTCAAAAAGGTTATTATCGATTTGACTCTAAAATGAACAGAAAACCTATTTATTTGCATTTATCGATTTTTAAACAAAATCCGGCCCAAAATGAAAATTTTTCAAAACATGCTCCAAATTCAAAATTTCTTTTTTCTGGCTAAAGACCACTCAAAAAGTAATAAAAAAGCTTTATGACAAAATTTTTCAAAATATATAATAATGCCACAATATTACGAGAGAACATAAGATCCCTTTAAAGCCTATGTATTCGAACCGATGATTTCTTAATTTTTTTTTAAAGGCAAATTTAAGAAATAATTTAACAAAATAAGATAAAAGGAATAGGGTAATACAAAATATTATCTACAAATATATACATATCATCTAATAACCAATTTCAATCAATTAGGAAATTTTGATAGTCACGTGACCCTAGAACTCAATATTTTAAAATTTTGTAAAAAATCAACAATTGCACCCTAAATAAACCCCAAATTCCAAATTTGAACCCAATCGGATCAATGGCAAAAAAGTTATGGAAGTCACGTGACTTAAAAAATTCAACATGTCAAATTTCTGTCAAAATTTATTACTTGCATCCTATATAAAGCCTAAATACTAAATTTCAACCCAATCGGAACAATAGCAAATAAGTTATGGAAGTCACGTGACTTTAACATTCAATATGTCAATTATCTGTTAAAATTTATTAATTGTGTCCTAAATAAAGCATAAATACCAAATTTGAACCCAATCGGACTCATAGCAAAAAAGTTACAATAGTCACGTGACCCGGAAGTCAAATGTCAAATATCTGTCAAAAATTAATAATTGCATCCTAAATAAAGCCCAAATACCAAATTTGAACCCAATCGGACTCATAGCAAAAAAGTTACAATAGTCACGTGACCCGGAAGTGAAATGTCAAATATCTGTCAAAAATTAATAATTGCATCCTAAATAAACCCCAAATACCAAATTTCAATCAAATCGGACAAATAGGAAGAAAGTTAAGGTAGTCACGTGACCTTAAAACATAGTCATGTCAAATATCTGTAAAAATTTATTAATCTTATCCGAAATAGGTACTAGGTACCAAATTTCAACCAAATCGCACCAATACCAAAAAAGTTATGATACTCGACTAACCTTAAAAATCAATAATTTCAAAAAATTTTTATTTATATCCCAAAAGCAATGTTTAAGAATTATTAACATATATTAATAATAAACTAAATAGTAAAAACTCACCTAATATCGAAATTTTTATTTTAAATTAAATAGATCATTACGACTGACCCGTGTATATATTCGAATAATTTTAATAAAATAATCGGGCAAATTTCATTTCGTCTCACCCCGGTATAAAACCACTGACATT